>NC_048220.1:85035240-85312011 GCF_002007445.2 Ailuropoda melanoleuca | reverse complement strand
TTTATAATTGTCATATCCACTTGTTGGATACATCCTTTAAGAATAATATAGTGCCCTTCTGTATCTCTAATATAGTCTTTTGTTTAAAATCCAATCTGATATGAGAATTGCTACCCCAGCTTTCTTTTGAGGTCCATTGGCGTGAAAGATGGTACTCCATCCCTCTACTTTCAGTCTGGATGTATCTTTACGGTCAAAATGAGTCTCTTGTAGACAGCAAATGGATGGGTCATGTCTTTTTATACAATCTGCAACCCTGTGGCATTTTATGGGAGCATTTAGGCCATTTACATTCAGACTGATTATTGAGAGATATGATTTTAATGATGCCATGTTGCCAGTAAAGTCTTTGTTTCTATAGATTGTGACTTTCTGTTCTGTATCACTCTTGGGGGGGTTTTACCTTTATAGAACCCCCCTTAATATTTCTTATAGGGCTGGTTTCGTGGTTACAAAATTGGTCAATGACTGGCGATTTTGGAAGGTCTTTCTCTCTCCATCAATTCTGAATGACAGCCTTGCTGGATAATGGATCCTTGGCTGCATGTTTTTCTCTGAAAGAGCTTTAAAAATGCCCCCCTAACCCTTTCTCTCATTCCAGGTTTGTGTAGACAGGTCTGACGTAATTCTGATACCTTTGCCTTGGTACGTGAGAAATTTCTTTGCCCTGGCCACTTTCAAATTGTATCCTTGGATCTAATATTTGCGAATTGCACTATGACGTGACGTGGCATAGGTCTGTCATGGTTGAGCTTGGGAGGGGTCCTCTCTGCCTCTTGGACACGAAAGCTTGTTTCCTTTGCTAGATTAGGGAAGTTTTCAGCTACAATTTGTTCAAATATCTCTTCTAGACCTCTGTTTTTCTCCACCCCCTCGGGAATGCCGATGATTCTGACATTGGAACGTTTCATTGAGTCAGTAATCTCCCGCAACCGACATTCTTGAGATTGGATTTTTTTTGAGCCCAGATTCTATTTTAGCTTTTTCTTCTACTAACCCATCCTCCAATTCGCTAATGCGTTCCTCTGCTTCGGTGACCCTGGCCGTCAGAGCCTCTAGTTTTGCCTGCATTTGGCTCATAGAATTTTTAATTTCTGCCAGATTCGCCTTCATTTCCACCCTTAGAGATTCTATATTCTCATTAACATTTTTGTTAATACTTTTTTCAAGTCATCTTGACCATTGTTACTCTGAATTCCATTTCTGATCATTTGGTTATATCCATATCCATTTGTTCTGTGGCAGAGGCCCCAGACTCATTGTCTTTTCTTTGCTGGGGGGGGATTTCTCCTTCTCGTCATTCTGATGAGGAGAGGGTGCGGGGTTGTCCAGAGCCCAAATTATTGACCGGGACCCAGGCCGTGCACCCTTGTTTTATAGGGATCTTAGGGATGTGGGCTTTGATTTTTCAGCCTGCCTTCTGGGGGAGGGGCCTGCCGCGCCAATACTCAGGCAACCCTGTTTGGGTAGAGTCTCCGTGTCCCCTGTGAGGGGGGATGGGGATGGGCACACCGTGAGCCGGTATTTCCAGGCTTTTGTTCTCTGGCGGCGTTTGCTGTGCCTCTTCTGAGAGTCAGAGCAGCAGTGGCCAAATCTCAGCCTCTGTTACGGAACAGAGGGATTGCAGCCCGTTCTCCACTGATGATCTGGCCACTTTAACTCTGTTTCTTTTGGTGGTGCTCAACCCTGCAGCGTCCCGGGTTGTGCACCCCACAGCCAGTGTCCCAGTGCTCACTTCCAGGGCCGGCGCGTCTCTGTCCTTTGTGTTTCTAACACCGCCAGCCGCCCCATGCACTCCTGGAGCTCCGGGTCTCAGTCTGGATCCAGTGAGAACACCGGAGCTCCTCCGTGAGATGCCTGGTGGCGCGCCCCCCCGCTCACGGTCTCAGTCTGCTGTCTCATGGGTGCCGGTCCCCGAGTCCGCCCGCTCCCCCGTGCAGGTGGCTACCGCTTCCCGGTGCACTAACGCGACGGCTCCCTCCCCCTTTCCGTTTATCTTCCGATATCTGTGCGCGGTTTCACAGCTCCCTGCTTCGTACCTCAATACTCAGCACTGGAGATGTTCATTTGTAGAGATCCAGCTGTATCTTCCTGCGTCTCAGGCTGATTCTGTGGATGTTCAGGCTGGTCTGGTACCTATGCAGCTCGACTCAGGGGACCAGCTGAAAAAGGGGTCTCCTACTCCTCCGCCATCTTAACTCCTCCTCACCCGAGAGGGCACTGATTTAGGAGTCAAACAGACTTATGTCATCTCCTAGCTTTGCCTCTGATCTTGGGAAAATTTCTTAGCTTTGCTGGGTCTCAATTTTGTCTATATATTGAAAATAGTGGTCGTACCTACAATAGGGTTGTTGGGCTGGGAGGGGCATGTGGGGTGGGGGCAATGGTGAGGGCTACGCTGTGCAGAATGGACAAGGTGCCTGGCATAGAGCTGGGAATAGGCTAGTTGTTCGACAGATGTTAGTCTACCCATCCCAGCACCACCAGCCTTTGCAGCTGGCCTCTGGAATTCAGAAATGGTGTAAATGCAGTCTGAGTTTCCTATTTCCTTATACACTGAATGGAAATTCAATGAGTTTGGTCTTGGTTTTTATTTCACTTGCTAGATCTTGTTTGGCTAAAGCTGAGGTCTCTCAGTGGAGAGAGTTGGAAAGGACTTGAGCGTCAAAATGTTTAGAATAAGATTCTGAATTTGCTCCCATTTCCCACAATGATACAAAAAATTGGTTTTCTTCTTCCCACTCCACTGACTCGGCAAAGACGTGATTCTCTAAAATAACAGCCCCAGCCAGGAAAAGAGAATTCCACGCTCTGCATCTGTGATGTGTCACGAAAAAGAAAGGAAAAATAAAGAAACATTTAACAATTTGCCATATTGTATGCTTTGGAAGAGCCTGGTAAACTTTCTAGCAAATTGCTTCTAATTATAGGAAACCTGCCTTTGGCTTCAGGAAGCACCCGCCAGCATCTACCAGCTCCCAGTTCTTGGCAGAAGGACCAGTGTCTCCCATTATTATTTCAGTTGGCTTGAGCTATCGACAATGCATTTATCAAATGGGGCGTGAAGTTGCCTTCATGGAATAACGTTCTAGAGAAGGCAGTGCTGCACTGCTGGGGAGCCAGACGGAATAGGCCAACAGTCAACACAGTCTTGATGCGATTTCCAGAACCCGAGTCAGCTCATCAGCAATAATCATCTGCCCTTAATCAATTCCTATTTAAGAAGTTGCAGAATGCATACATGCTTATTATCTTAAAATCTACAGAAAAAATCACAGTAAAATATCAGATTCCTACATCACCCCCTTTCCCAAGCGCAACCACTCCCCAGGGTGGTTCACCACTCCATCGACTTTTCCTGACAGTGCTCACACATTGCAAGAAACTGCCTGTTGACCACTGCTCGGTTGCAATGTCTGAGCACCCTGTGGTCCCAAACTCCTGGGACCCCTCTCAGATACTTCCCTCATCTTTCTCTTTGTGCTGTGTATATAGGTTTTTTTTTTTATCGGTTATGCATTTAGCTATGCAATTTGCTTTCTCAGTAGTGAGTTTAGATTATCGATCGTGCTTGACGGTATCTACAGGAGGCCCTTACTCGTTTAACAGTTGTGTAAGGGTCTACAGTATCACAGCCTGATAGAAGTATAATGACAGACACACATGTGGGTTTAAATTTTCCAGTGGTCACCTTCAACAAAGTAAAAAGAAACAGGTGAAATGAATTTTAATGCCCCACACATCGTCAACCTTTCTTGGTGCTGAGCCTACAAGCCAGGGTCTTTTCCCACCACAGCCACAGGAGAAGGTGGAAGATGGTGAGTCCTCGGGCAATGATTACGGTTGTCCCTGTTACATCTGTTTCCAGGTCCTTCTTCCTCAGCAAGCAGTGAGATCCTCTAGGTCATGGGCTGCATTTCATTGAGCTTAGTAGCACTGGAGCCTACCGTAGGTTCCAGAACATGTAGACTTTCAGTTGTTGAATCAAAGACTTCTTAAAAAAAGGCATATGTAAATGCTTAAATGGGCAGTAACTTTCCAAAACAAAAATAGCACCAGACTTACTGGGCTGATGCTGTCAATATATTTACCTTGCTCCCTTTCAGGGGATGGCTTATTTTGGTTATGGGCTCTCAGAATGTATTTTACATCACATAAAAGTTTTAAGGACAAAAGTTATTCTTAACTTCATTCAATATATTCTAGTTTATTCTATGTCGTTCTTTCATTTTTTTTTTTTTAGTTGAAAGCTCGTCGTGAGCACCTCTATTGCTCATTGCCCTACCGATTTCACTACCCTGCCAGTTTTGTTGTATAGTTTGAAAACCACTGCCCTAGTCTATCTTGGGAAGAATACTTTTTCTAAATGCTCTCCAGCACCCCATTCATATGTGTCCCCAAATCAGCAGTGGGATGTTTCTCGCTTTATTGCTCGTCATCTGTGGGCATTCTGGGGTATCATCTCATCTTTAGGAAAATCTCCCGGCCCCATGGCTACCTGTGGAGAGGTGAATGTGGGTCTGCAGTGGGGAGAGGGGCAGAACTCTGGTCAACTAGGTCTCAAAGCCTGGGTCAAGCTGGCCTGAAGTCACCATTCAGAGCCCTGCAGGTCTTCCTCCCCATGGGTGGCTGTCTTGCTTTTCTGTTTGCCCAGTTGCTCGGAGGACAACTGTTGCCTCAGGCTGACCTAGCTGCATGTGTGTGTGTACACGCATGCGAATGCATCCACCCACGTGCACCCGCACAAGCCCCATAAACAAACATGAATCCTCAGAGAAAATGGAGTCTCAGGTCCTAAGGAGGAAAAGAAAGTTTTTCCTAACACCAAATAATCTGTACAGTGCCTCTCTCTCCAAGGAGCCAGTACTTCGTGTTCTATTTTGAGTTGTGTTTAATCACTAGTCTTCATGCGTTTATCCTCATCCCACTTTCCAACCATGGCCCAAGAGGTCTGCGGGGAAGAGGAAAGCAGCCTACTCTGCCCCTCCTTGATGACTCTGTCCATGCACGAAAGTTGACTGGAGTGGGGCATTCTGGGAAGAACTGGATTCTATTCCTGGCCAAGTGCCCACGCTTTCCTTGGCTTCTGTCTGTGGGGACAGATGGGATGATTCTTTTCCGTCAGACACATGGGGGAGATGAGAGAACTTTGCTGAGAATTGGGACTGAGCCCAAGACGGTGAAGGAATGACAAATCCATGGCGTCCTAGGGTGGTGGACCCAGGTGCCCACAGATGCCCCTAAGTGAGGGCCATGGGATGGTGTGTGTGAGCACAGTAGCCAGCCACCAGGCATTGGCTCAAGAGGGGGCATTCTCTGCCCCACAGCTCTGCTGGACCCGTCAAAAATAGGAAGGGGAAAGAAATCGACAATTGGAGCAGCAGACATGGTTCAAGCCACTGACTTAGGCAAGTCAAGTGCCCTGTGACAACCTCAGTCTCCTGATCCATAAAGTAAAGACCACACCTGGCCTGCCAGCTTCACAGGGCTGCAAGGAGGTGTTCATGAGACTCACACGGGATGACAATATATAATAGGGTATAGTTCCTTGTAAAAGTAAATACTATGATTTTAAAAAGAATTACAATCATAATTAATCATAAGGCTTATAACATGCACTTGCCTTCCACAAATGAGGGAAAGGAACTACCATTTACATGAGGGCATTCAGCTGGGTGATTTCATAGACAATATCTCACTTCATCTTCATAATGATAATGTGAGGCAATTTATTTTCTCCATGTCACAGAGGAAGAAAAAGAGACACAGGGAGATGAGGTAACCTGCCCCATTTCACAGCACAATAAGACACTGAGAGTCTGAGCTGGGAGGTTAGCTCTGACGGCTTGACTGCAGAGCTCTTGCTTCCTACTTCTAATCAATATCCATCAACCCAAAACAAGTCAGGGATGCCCAGGGCGGACCCCATGATACAAGGCAGAAATCCCACCAATTTCAGGCAGAAAGAACCTGACAGTGTGGCTCTCTACAGAAGATTCCAGAATGAGCAAGCCCTGAGCAACTTGGATGCACCTCCAACAGAATGCAATTGTTTTCTGACCTCTCTTTCCCATCTGATAGTCATGGATTCCGATGACGACGGGAAATGAGTCATTTCTGAGCTGATCAGGGAGGGCTGCTCCTGGAAGCCACTAGACTTTCTTAGTCCTGTCCTTGAGTGACATCCCTCACAGTGATCACAGAACTCCTATTCATTTTGTGGACTTACAAGTCAGTCTCTAAAACACTTGACCTTGGCCTTCAGCTTCTAAACTGAAGAAGGAGCTCCTCGACGTGGCTTGGATCCCGAGGATGGAACTCTTGGATTTTGGAGACACCTCCCTGTTTTTGAAGAAGACTCTTTTATTTTTAAACATTCCCTGATAGCAGTTACTTGAACACTGCCTGCTTCCTGGCCCCATTCCGGCAAGGGGAGATGAGCCGCCTCGGAGAGGGTGCCTGAAGCTTGACGAGACGCCGCCATCTGAAGCTGCTACATCCCGTTGGTCTGTTTTTAGCAGGCTCTCAAAGAGAGGAGATAAACTGCTTGGTGTCCCTGTTCATGATAAGAGGGTGGGACTCAGCCTGGCTGCCTGGACCAGATGGCAGGGGGAGCTGGGAGCTTAGGGACATTGCGGCTCAGTAGCAGCACCCGTCCCCTGACTCTGGCTATAGGGCTCTCCCGCCCTGTCTATGCTGGGCTGCCCTAGGAGCCATCTCTTTGAAACCACTAGACGCCAGTCACCATGTCCCTTATCTGTGCCCCCACAGCGCTCTGCTTATCCCGTCAAACCCCTGGCCGTGCAACATGGGGATTCTCCATTCTCCTGTCTCCTTCCCCACAAGGCAGTGAGTATGTTGAGGCAGGGACCATGCACGATGCACCCTGACAACCTCTGACGATTGCAGAGTCCAGCTCCTCGTACGGAGTAGACGTTTAGTGAATGTGAAAGGAGTCAGTAAGGGAGGGGAGGGAGGGAGGAGGGTGAAATATTTTGAAAGAAATAAAGAGTCTGTAGCTTCCTAAGTCTCTAGAACGCACTGAAGAGCATGCTCTCAGGCCAGTCTGGGCCCAAACCCTGTGGAGGCCCGGCTGTGAGAACCTAGGCAGCTCGCTTAACCCACCTGTGCGTCAGCTTTGTCATCTGCACAGCGAGGATGGAAAGACGGGTGAGGACGCATAGGGCCGTGGAGCCGTGTGTGTGAGTCACTTACAGACACGACAGGGCTAGGTGGGTAAGTAACACCAGCTGCTGTCACGATTCAACCCCAAGCTCAGTGGCTCACGGCATGTCTCCCCCTCTGTGTCTCTCGGGGACCCAGGCTCCTTCTGTCTTGGTTCTGAGATTTTTCTCCCTTGAGCTCGCAGGTGAAGAAAGAGAGTAAGGTTCGCAGGGAGAAAGGCCAGGTCTGGAAGGGGGGTGGGGGTCATGCCACAGTCCAATGAGCAGAGGAGTGGCTCAAAGATGAGGGTCTACCCTGGGAGCTGAGAGAAGCAGAAAACACAAACGTGGGTGGGCACTGGAGCTTCGGGCCTCACACTGGACTTAGCATGTTGTTAGCATTCAATAAACATAGCTGCTGTTATTAACAAGAAGCAAACCTGCTGAAAAATATGTCTGCCATGGCACTTCTGGAGCATGAGGACACTCTGCAGGTGGCCAGGGGCTCCTCTCCCTCCCCCTCCCCCTCCCCTAGGCATGGGCTTTGGAATCAGCAGGTTTTTTTAGATTATTTATTTATTTATTTATAAGAGAGAGAAAGAGAGAGAGAGAGTGCACAACTAGGCAGAGCAGCAGGCAGAGGGAGAGGGAGAAGCAGACTCCCCGCTGAGCAGGGAGCCCAAAGCAGGGCTCGATCCCAGGACCCTGGGATCACGACCTGAGCAGAAGGCAGACAGTTAACTGACTGAGCCACCCAGGCGCCCCTGGAATCAACGTTTTTTTTCAGTGCGTGTTCTGGAGGGAAACTTGCTCAGTTACTTGCTTTCATCCTTATGGTGGAGATGGGTTTGAGCTCATTTTACTGAGCTCATTTTACTGTCTCAAAAAGGAGAAGTAATGTACTAAGACTGCATGGGGAGGTCGAGGCAGAGCAGGACCTAGGACATCATTCTAGGGATACACTGCAACTACGTCACCTCAACCGACTGCTGGGGATCCTGGCTCTGCATCCACAAAGTGTTTGGGCGGGGAGGGAGATGTTTTGGCAAGGGTGATCTCAGAGTTTCCTTCTAGCTTTAAAAGGCTGTTCTGTGAAATGAGGTCAATCAAGGGTCTTTATGAAAAGAAAGGACCGGTGGTGGTTCTATTGCCATTTGAGAAAAACCACTGGCGGACCCTGTATGTCATTGCAACAGTCCCACCTCTACAGAGAAAATCGTGCTGATTTCTCCAGGGATCTGGCCACTCGTGGTGGTGCTTCTGCCCGGGGTGAGCGGTCTGTGCAGATTTGACGCAAATAGATTTTGTTGAATACTTTCCTCTACAGCATTTGTTTTTTAAAAAGTTAGTAATGGCAATTAAGAAATAGCTGACGTTTAGTTAATTAGCCAAAATAGACTCCATTGTCAACGAAAACGGCTCAGATCTTTGAAAGAAGCTGCAGGCTATGGGACAGACTCAATGGGGTTTCAGTTTTACAAGGACACGGATTGTTTTCTTTGATTCTCTCGAGAAGCTTGTGTTTGTCCAACACCCTAGCCTGTTAGTCTGATCTGGGGGTGCATCCTGGTGTCATGAAAGCTCAATTTGTTTAAACAATGCTCCGATTCCATTGTTGACCCTTCTGTAAGATTATTGAATAGAAAGGCCTTTTTGGCAAATCATAGGCATTGGGTGTGCAAACAGTAGCTGGTTTGTTTCAGTTAGTCTAATCAAATTTGGGGAGCAAATGATTTAGAGGACTACGGATACCAAAGGACACCAGAATATTCCCAAAACTGTTACAAACAACGGACGCCCAAATGTCCCTGATCAAAATGCCCCAGCTGATCTAATGACTTTTCCCAGGGCTTTAACTTTCAAAGGGCCTGCAAATGATTAGTTAGCGGGACCTCAGGGCTGGGCCAGAGCGGGGCTTGGAAGCTGAGATTAGGCGGTTACTCACTTTGTTTGTTTTTCATTAACAGTTTGAAGATTTTGAAAATGTTTGTGGGGCCGGGGAGAGGAAGAGAGAGCAGAACAAAGGGAACTCATAATCATCATGTGCCCAATTTGTAACGGTCAGGAATCTGGGCCACTGGCACCTTCACTCTCTTGGTGTAAGAGCCTCCTTTCAGCCACATTTAAAGGGAAAAATGGTGCTTTACTTCCTCTACAGACACAATCCCAACATGCATAGGGCTGAATGTGGAGGCAGGGCTTGGTGGAGAACTTTCTCCTGGTTGCCCTTCCCTTTCCTGGAGAGCTCAGCCGACTTTGCCAAGTAGACTGTGTATAGTAGCATGGTTTCTACACTCCGTATGTGTTTCTTGAGCATCTCCTATGTTCTGGGTCCTAGGTACGCATGGGAAACATGCTTGAGAGCAAACACAACAGGGCGGCTGCCCTCCCGGAGCTTACAGATTCGTGCAGAAACTTATTAATGAGGACATCACCATACACGGCAAGAAAGGTGGCAGGAACTCATCTGTGGATAGTCCATCTAGTTGGAGAGACAGGGAAGGGAAGCACTGGTTGAGATCTGAAGGAGGCTAGAGCTAGACCAGGTAAAGGACCGGGAACCACGTTACCAGCAGAGAAAACGGTGTAGGTGAAAGTAGTTCGAGGCAGTAGGACATAGTTGATCAACTCCGTGAAGGCCAGTGTGGTTTGGGAGAAGAGAGTAAAGGCTCTTGTAACACAACATAAGGCAGAGATCGAACAGGACATAGGGAACCAGCTGAGCATTTCTGGTTCTGTGAGAAGCCCAGGAAAGCTCACAACGTCAACAGAAGTCCTCATGCGGCGACAGACAGGTCTCAGGTCAAAATTAGGTTCCAGAACCTACCCATTCTGTGACCTTAGGTAAGTTTCTTCACACTTCAAGCCTCAGTTTCCTCATCTGTAAAAGGGGTGTAGCTCTGATTGTGAAAGGTCACTGGGGGAGACACAACGAGAAAGCAAGTATAACAATAGTTACTGTAGTGTCTATAGCTGGTGTTTAACAGGTCAGGCTGAGAGCAAGAAAATCGATGGTATTTCTGACCTTCAGTATAGGAACAGGTTTGACAGCCTGCTTCTTCCCAGGGTGAGGACATTGAACTCAGCAAGGTCTACAGAATGAGAAACTATCCATTCCAGTGTTGGCTTTTTGGGGAAGTAGAAAGATGTTTCCTTTTCCCCCTGGAATGATAGGCTCAGGAATTATCAGGTGTGGAAAGGACTCTGAACGTGACAATGCCAACCCCCTACCGTCTAGTATTGCTACAATGCTTATTCAGTGTGGGGGTGGTATCTCTTTTCCCTTCACCTTGATCTCCTCTTGAGGAATTCCGTCTTCCTTGTTAGATACAGCTTGATGCGGGTACTTGAGGTTCCCATCCCGCCCTAGCCTAGGGGCCAGGATGATTCCTCAGTCAGCCCAGTGTACCCTCCCTGCCTGGAAGCGGAATCTTAAACCAAGAAATGAAGGAAGTGAAACAGGACAGGGTTCTTCTCCACACCCAAGTGCCTCGTGGATGGATTGTTCCGTTACTAGGCCTCCCTCGAGGGTCTGCTTCCAGTCTCTGGAACTAAGAGTCCCGAATCCTTTCTGTGCTATGCTTGCTCTCCAGCTGCCCCTCGGGTCCATTGGCCGCATCAACCTTCCAAAATAACCTTCTTTAATTGCCAGCTTAGAGCCAAAGCATACTAATTAATACAGCAGTAAAGAAATCGAAACCCGGAGAAACTAAGTGATGAGAACAAGGTCACTGCAAGTTTGTCAGATCTGGGGGCAGAGTCACTGAACTCCAAACCTGGAGCTCTTTGATCTACAGGGCGTCTAGAGATTTTCAAACATGTGGGGTTCTGGGGGTGGGGTGGAGCAAACATTTTGGTTTCTACCCCTTTCACTGACGTCATAGAAGCCAGTGAAGTTCTAGCTCAGAGGTTAAGGGGCTTCCCTTTGGGTCTGAAACTGTAGATGGTAATCCTGGAAATCAAGGCCCCCCCCCCACAGTACAATCACCTCCCATCTCTCAGCTTTACCTCCCACATGCAACTCTTGTTTTTTTTTTTTTTAATGATTTTTTATTATGTTATGTTAGTCACCATACAGTACATCCCTGGTTTCTGATGTAAAGTTCCATGATTCATTAGTTGCATATAACACCCAGGGCACCATGCAATACGTGCCCTCCTTACTACCCATCAACCAGCCTATCCCATTCCCCCACCCCCCTCCCCTCTGAAGCCCTCAGTTTGTTTCTCAGAGTCCATAGTCTCTCATGCTTCACTCCCCCTTCTGATTACTCTCCCTTTCTTTATCCCTTTCTTCCCCTACCGATCTTCCTAGTTCTTATGTTCCATAGATGAGAGAAACCATATGATAATTGTCTTTCTCTGCTTGACTTATTTCACTTAGCATTATCTCCTCCAGTCCCATCCATGTTGCAGCAAATGTTGAGAACTCGTTCCTTCTGACAGCTGAGTAATATTCCATTGTATTTATGGACCACATCTTCTTAATCCAGTCATCTGTTGAAGGGCATCTTGGCTCCTTCCACGATTTAGCTATTGTGGACAATGCTGCTATGAACATTTGGGTGCATGGCCCTTCTCTTCACTACGTCTGTATCTTTGTGGTAAACACCCAGTAGTGCAATGGCTGGGTCATAGGGTAGCTCTTGGCCTTACGTTCTACATTAAATGTCATCAGCCAAAAGTGCCCCCTTCTGGTCTCCAGGCATAGCCTGTCCTGTCTGGTCCTCACACTCTGCTCAGGTCACTCTTTACATCTTTTTCTCTTCCTTCTTTCTTTCAACATTATGGGGAGCAACTCTGTCCTGAGCCTGGGACGCTCAGCCAGAAGGAAAACACAGGCCTTCCCTCCAGGAGCTCCAGTATACTGGGAAAGCCAGGCAAATAGACTGGTCCAAGAGGGGCAGTGCTAGGGTTGTGGGGAGCACAGGGAAGGCCCCTAGCTTTGCTCTGGAGACTGGAGAAGGTTGCCTAGAGGAGAGATTTTGAGAATGAGTTCCCAAAGGATGAGTAGAAGGTGAAAGTAGAAAAGGGAAAATGTTCATAAAAGCAAAGAAAAAAAAAGAGGTAGATATCACGCCCAAAGTACAAGCAATAGAAGCAAAACAGATAAACTGGATATGGTCAGAATTAAAACTTTCTGTGCTTCAAAGGATGCCACCAAGAAAGGGAAAAAACAGCCCCCAAAATGGGAGAAAATTTTCTGAATCACATGTCCGATGATAAATTTTATCTAGACCATGAAGAACTCTTCTAACCCAGTAATAAAAAAAGACCAATAACCCACTTAAAAATGGACAACCAATCTGAACAGACATTTCTAGGAAGATGTACGTGTGGCCAATAGGCACATGAAAAGATGCTTAACATCATTAGCCATCAGCGAAATGCAAATCAGAGCCCAACAAGATACTGCTTTCTTCTTACAGTTTGGCTAGAATCAAAAGATAGAGAGTAACGAGATTTGGCGAGGGATGTGTGGAAATTGGGACTGTCAGACACTGCTGGAGAGATTGTAAAATAGGGCAGCTACTGGGGAAAATACATTCAACGTGGAGTTACCGTGCGATCCAGCAATCCCACGTCTAGGTAGATACCCAAGGGAAAGGGAAGCATGTGTCCACACACAAGTTTGCACATCAACGTTTTAGCAGCATTATTCACAAAAGGCAAAGAGTGGAAGCAGCTCAAACCAACAGACAAATAGATAAACAAAATGTGGTCTAGCCTCACAATTAAATATTATTCAGCCATAAAAAGGAACGATGTGCTACCCCCTGTTACAACACGGATCACCTTTGAAAGCATTACGCTACACAAAAGAAGCCAGCAAAACTGTATGTTGTACGACTCCATTCCTATGTGATACCAAAGAGGAAAAATCTACAGAGACAGATAGTAGGTTAATGCTCGTCAGGGGCAGAGGGTGGTGAGGAGATTGAGGGAACAATGGCTAAGAAGTGCAAAGTTTCTTTTTTGCGATAATGGAAATGTCCTAGAATTGCAGACACGTCTGTGTGTTAGTTGTCCATCTTTCCTGCCAGGCTGTAAGCTCCATAAAAGCCCAGGCCTTCTCTTCACAGTGGCGAGCTCAGTACTAAGCACAGAGTCAGCACCTAGGAGGGCTCAATAAGCTCTTGATCGGTTTGATTCATTGATGAATTAGTTGGCAGTCTAAATGGGTAAGACCAAAGTCATTGGCTCAGGTATAAAGCCGGCAGCCAACTCAAAGGGCATGGGGAGCCAGGTACTGTAACATGCAAACAGTGTCACTGCAAAACAATGAAAACCATGGTGCCGTTGGACCAAACTGTAAAGTGTGTGGCTTAAGGACTCAAACTTAATTTCAAAGGGTTGGCCAAACGAAACAAGTCTATGAGCAGATTCAGCCCAGAGGTCAACAGTTTGCCGTCCTTGTGATAAGGGCTTGACCTTGACAATTCGTCGAGGGCATGCCTTTTCCTTCTTAGATAAAACTTTCTATTCCAAGAGCATGAAAAACATCTAGTTTTTAGTTTAAGAGTTGGAAATGTGAAAGGAACCTTGGGGAAAATCCATGTATGAATGAGAAAACTGACCTTTAGGGAGGCCACCTGTCTTGACAGTCACAGAGAAAGCTGGGACTACCAAATCCCTGCATAAATGTGCAAAAGCATTTCTTGAATTTCTGTTTATAGACAAATACACATACACACATAGGCATAAACCCCCAAGTATGGTATTGCTTAAAAAATTGGGGTAAAAGAATTAGATGCAATAATACTGAGCAGCCAATTAAAAAAGCGTGTTTTTGAAAAATATTTGGTAACAGGTAGAGATGCACGTGATGCTAGAGGACATACGAGGTATGATTCCCAATTTATAAAACTTACCTGTGTCCCAGGTGAGCCTGAACCCCTGGGATGTAGACATGTCTCCGTGTTAAATGAACTTATGAGTGTCTAATTGCATGAATTTATCTCAGTGGAGAAAAGGAGACACCAAAGAGATTTGGGGAAGAAATGGGGAGGAGCTAAGGGGAGGACTGAACACTCCCTGAGAGCCCCCCTGCCCCGGCCTGCCTTGAGGGTTCTGGGGTGAAAGGGGGCCTCTCGTGGCTGATGAAGGAGCCATGTGCCAGGACTCTGTGACCTGGGGCTGACCCGCAGAGGCAGTCCCAAAGGGCAAACTGGCACGGGCCGATGGAGGAGACGGGCCTTTCCCACTTCAGCGATTCTGATCACCTGTTCCAATGTGTGTGGGTCTTTTCACACACCGGCAACAATTCTGTGACACCAGCTGGGTGTCCTGTAGTTCAACTCAGTTCCGACACGCCACCTAAAGACAGTGTCTGATCCCACAGGTTAAGGGCTCCGTCCTGAAAGGCTCCCCGTAAACCCCACACACCTTCAGATGAGGGTCCTAAGTCCAGGTTGTCACCTGGGCTTCTGGCCAACAGGCCATAGGCCGGAGGCTCTAACAACCCCCACTTCCTTGGGTTGGATTAATCTGTTAGAGCGGCGCACAGAGCTCAGGAAAACCGTTTATTTACTGGATAATCAGTTTGTCATGAAAGGAATACCCACCACTCTTCCCATATCCCAAGTGTTCACCAACCCAGAAGCTCTTCAAACCTGTCCTTTCAGGTTTTAGGGAGGCCTCTGACATAGGATGGATCAGATTGGCCATTGGCGATGCATTCAACCTCCCGCCCCCTCCCCTCCTCTGATATCAGGCCGGTGGGACTGAGAGTGCCAACCCTCTAATCCCTCCAGCAACCAGTCCTCATTCTTAGGTGGGGGTCCTAGAGTCATCTCATTAACGTAACACAAGACACCTTTCTTTCTCTCACCACCTACAAAGTTCCAAGGGTTTTCAGAGCTCTCTGCCAGAAATGACAAAAATCAAGCCTATATTTCTTATTATAAATCACAGTATCACACTCTTCTCTGCACAGCCCTCTGGCCCAGGTCTAGTGAAGATTCCTGGAACTCAGGATGCCTTCAGGTCCCCCAGGGGCATCAGAAAACAGGCTTTTGGCCCAGATGTCACCATTGTCTTAGAGGGCACTGACGGACAGCCATGACCAAGGTGAGAACTGCCCTAGACATCTTTCCTAAATAGGGCACAGAGTAATGCACACAGAATAGCAGAACAGGAGGGCCCTATTGTGAGCTTATCTGAGATTCCCCCTGGCTCCCTGAGATGCATCAGAGACTTCAGCAGATGGGCGCCTAGACGGTCGTAGTGAAGCTGATGTGACTTCATTTGTACACATAGGTTGGTTTGGAAACTTGGAGATATACTTGCATTTCTATCACTGATTGTAAACATGTTGGAATATGAACAGTCTCTTTGGGTTGATAGAATGGTGGAAGATTTTCATTTTCTGCTGGTAGTTTGCATTTTATGATTTTTTTTCTAAAATGAACAGGTGTCTCTTTATAAAATTGTTATAAATAAGAAAATCCAAATTATATTATTTTAAATATACACAATTAATGAGATCAGACATTTTCAGCAATGACCCAGGAAACTGACTTCCAAAGGCGTGACTGAGAAGTCTGGAAGAGGCTCAGATCGATTAAAGGTGACAGGTGACATACCCAGCATTGAAAAGTCGTTAAGTGTTGTGATATGAATTGGAAGCTCCCACTCCTAGCTGATTATTACACATCATTTTATGGTTATGATTGCTTTTAATCCTTGAAATAGCTATGTAGCATATTATTAGCCATACTTTAGAAGTGGGGAAACTGAGTCTCAGGGCCCCTGGAGGGCTTTAATGTTTATAGTATCATATCTAATCAGCAGTGAGATGAAGTTTCAAACCTGGGTTTTTCTATTATTTCCCTCTTGATTTTTTAAGACAATTATTGTTGCTCTCCAAACGCTGGCTTCCAAAGTCTGGGATCGTCATCCGGTCTCAAGAAGGCCCGTAAACTTTTTGAAATTAGATCCAGAGTTTCGCATGCGTGCGCTTTTTCCAAAAAGATGATTCCCAGTTCCACCACCCCCTCCAAAATTAAGAACTGCTAATCCATATTGCCCAGAAAGCATCTGCATCAGACAAAGCTCTGGAGATAGGAAACGCTGCTCCAATAGCAATACCATGACAATCTAAGGGCGAACAAACCAGCAACACGTGGATTGAATTTCCCTTAAATTACGCATGAACCGAATAATACGAACAATTTGGCAACATTTGCTTGGGGTTTTCTCAAACCCAAAATGTTTGAAAAGAAATGTTGGTATTTTTGACGAACCCCAAACAGGGCTCGTCTGGGGGATTATTTGTTGGGTGGGTGTGTTTGCGGTATGAATTCGGCATGGCGAGCTTTTGACTTGGGGGCACCGGTTCATGTGGGGTTGGATGCTGCTGGATTTGTGGGGTGGTGGGTGTCCAGTGGTGTTGGTCGTGTCCATTAAGGTGAAGGAATGAATGATTACTCCACGCCGCCCTCTGCCGCGGAGCATTCCAGGCTGTCTGTTGCCGAGAAGGGTTTGCCCGCTGAAACCATCAGAGCCCAAAGGAGACCTGAAGCGGGTGGACCGCAGCCTCTCCACCACATTGGCTGGGGCATGGAACCACATTGCAAGGGGGGCTGGCGCCAGCACTTGGATGTGAGAGCGGGGATCATGAAGAGGTTCTTCTGCAGAAACTCAGTAGGGAACAAAGAAACAATAGTATTAATAATCCTTTAGATTCTCAATGGTCATTGAGGGAGTGACCTGGTGATTAGAGTTGATAATATTCCAAGACACAATCAGGTACAGGTTAAGATTCACTGACCTTAACCACCTGTTCTATACCAGGGGCTCCCCTCCGGTAGCGGACAAAAGGAGGTGCCATCCAGATCCCCCTTCAAGGCAGGACTTGCCGTCCAGCTGTGGGGATCTGACCCACGCACAGACTTGGTCCTGATGTCAGCTCCTTCAGGGTCGGCCTCAGCTATAGAGAGCACCGTCACCCGAGGCCACCCCTTCCCCCTGCTTGCAAATGGTGACTGAGCCAGGAAGAGGTGTAAAGACCTCGATGTGGGGGATGCCGTAATAGCCATTCTCATCTCAAGCCCTCTGATCTGTTGACCGAGGCTCTGTTGGACCTGTGCTCCCGTGTGCCTGTTCCCAGTGCCCTGGATGACTTCTCCTCTTTCTTCCACCGGTGTTGTCCTCAGTAACCATCTTGTTCCTGGCTCTTCACTCTGTCTTTGCTTCTGGGGAACTGGATCTACACCATTCATAGTTCATAACCCCTGTGACCATCTTATGAGGTAAGAATTATTCTTCGGCGTTCTCCGAACATCCTCTGCTCCCGGCTTCAGTGGTGGCATTGCGGGCTCCCCAGGCATCCTGGACTGCTCTCGGTCATTGTCAAGGGTAGCAATTGTAGCTCTTGGAATCTATTATCACTTTGCTTCATTCTGTTCCCACCATTCAAGCCCCTGTCCCTCTTGTGAACCAGCCTCCTCCCTGGTGTTCCTGCCTCCAATCTCTCCCCCTCCATCTCCCTGCATGCCGATCACCCTAAAACACAAGTCTCACCATGTCATTGCTATACTCAGAAAGCTTTCCTGTCTCATCTTGAGCTGGCACCATGGCTTTCCATGTCCTGGACCCCGTTCTTTTCTCTGCCTTTATCCATCCTCTCGACCAAATGCATCAGGATCTCTTGTCCCAGGATCTTTGCACAGCATGTTCTCTCCAAACTTACCCCAGACTTCACCTCTGCTGGGACATCTCCCTTGTGCCCTCCACATATACCTGAACCCCTCTTCAGTGTCCCCAGCCCCAAAGACTTCCCTTCATTGGAACACTTGTCCCATTGTTACAGGGGCCTGTGAACAGGTTGACCTCCCCATCGGGAAGGTGTGAGCCCCTGGGGACTGGTTTTTAACTGAGTGGGGACAATGTCTTCCACAACATTATGTTCCATGTACCTTGTAGTCTGGTACATAGTTGGTACTAAAAAACTCTCCTGAACGAATGAATGAATGAATGAATGGAGTTCGACCCTCCAGTCGGCGCTGTGATGAGGAAACACTCCTAAATATTTTGTCCCCACCAACGCCAACCATGAGATCTTATCTAAAATCTGCCTCTGTCGTGGTGTCAATCTTCCAGCGTGACTTGAACCTCAGGGACCCGGGGGTAAATCATTTGCAGCAGCCCAAAGCGCTCTTTAGAGAATGAGTCATTTGGTCATCGCATGCACAGCCTGGTGACCCGCAGAGAGTTTGTCTGCAGACACCTTTGTGGGCAGCCGTTCGATTTCCTGAGCATGAGGAGGCCTTTATTTCAGATTCCAAACTTTATTGCAACTTCTGAGTGACTGCCTGACCCCATTTGTAACCTTGAGGCACTTACAATGATTCATTTCTTCAGGAAACCATGTCTCCCCTGGGTTGGCCCAGTGATATTGGGGCAGGCATGCTGGTTGCGAGTGGGACTGGAGAGAGGGGAAAACCCCTTCACCATCTGCTGTCTCCTGAGTGGCCTGTGAGAAAAAGATTGGCCTCCACAGCTACAGAGCGGAGCAAAATGGCGAGGAGCTGGCCCTTGGCCCCAGCCCAGCGGGCAATCCAGTGCAACAGCTAAGCTCATGGCCCCGGCCCCCACGGCCCCCTTCCAGTCCTCCAGTGGTTCCAAACCATTTTGGCTCAAATCTTTCCATCTTTTGAACCCAACACTTCACTTCCTCAGCTCTCCTAGAGTAACAGAAGACAGACAATGTGTGGTATCCTTTAAAAATGACAAATTCTGAGGTAAAGCACACTGTAATTTTTTAAACTTTTTATTGAAGAATAAGTACACGGATCCAGAAGTGTGTGGCTTATGGAGTGGTCTCAAAGGCACCTCTGAAGCTGAATTCCCACCTTAGCTGCCCAAACTTGCCAAGTCACATACCCTCTCTGAGCTTCGGTTTCCTTAATGCTCAAAAGGAGTTAAAAACCAGCCTCTCAGAGAGTCAGGCTTTCATTACCAACAAATCTGAAATCCTCTCCACTTGCCCCCTCCCCCAACCCATGATCATGCTTATCCCCTCACCCTGGCTTTATTGCTCTTCACAGAACCTATCACCATCTGACATGTTATTTGTTATTTGCTTAGATTTGCTTATTTTTTCTCTCCCAATTAGCATGTCAGTGGAGGAAATTTATTTTGCCCACTCCACGAGGCCCACAATTACAACAGCAGCCTGTGTGTTGGAAGTCCTGAATGAATTTTCCCTGGGCGAATGTAGAGAGAGGTTTTGAGGACTGCTGAAGCGATGCTTGGAAATCTGGGAAACGCCGTTAGGCTGGCTATTGCAAAAGAAAAAATAAAAACAGGAAATCACAGATGTCGGAGAATTTGTGTAGAAACCAGAACCCTGGTGCATTTGTTGGTGGGAATGCAAAGCGGTGCAGTTCCTCAAAAAAATTAAACAGAGACTTGTCATACGATCCAGCAATTCCGCTTTGGGGTATATACCCAAAAGAATGGAATGCGTGTCCTCAAACAAATACATGTCCACCCGTGCTCACAACAACATTGTTGAGAAGCAACCCAAGTGTCCCCTGATGGATTAATGGAGAAACAAAATGTGGTGTGTTCATCCAATGGACCACTACTCAGCTGTAGAAAGGAAGGGCATTCTGCCACCTGCTAGGACGTGGATGAACCTTGAGGACCTGGTGCTGAGTGAAATAAACTAGACATAAAAGAACAAGTCCTGTATGAGCCCGCTGATGGTGAGTACCTCGAGTGGTCCCGTTCATCCCGATAGGCAATAGAGTGGGGGTTACCAGGGGCTGAGCGGCGGGGGAGCGGGGAGAGAGGGTTTGATGGGGCCCCAACTTCAGTTGCAGATGAGAAAGTGCTAGAGAGGGACAGAGGTCATGGTTGCACGACACCACAAACGCACTCAGTGCTACTGAACATTTAAAAATATAAAATGGTAAATTTTATGTTACGTATATTTTGCCACGAGGAAAAACTAAAATTTTTTAGACGTGAGAAATGTGGGGAAGTAACCCAGGTGGCATCCCAGTGATTTTGCACCCCACCCCAGGTCCAACCAATTTCAGAAAATCTTCCCTAAATCTCTTAGAATCAAGACTGCACCATCTTCCGCTTGGCTTTATCCCGTCTTGCACTCATATCCCGTCTTGCACTCATGTCCCATCGAACGAGGCTGGGCTTTCTAGGAAGAACTTCAGAGGGGAAAGGAAAAGGGAAGAGAACCGCAGACGTGCTGAGTACCCACCTCATGTCGTGGGGCTGGTGCTTCACCTGTCCTCTCATTTCAGCCTCACAGCAGTCCCGGTGTTACAGAGGCGGGGTCTAAAGCCCAGAAGGACGTTAAACAGCTCGCTTAGGGTCACATGTTATTCCTTCCTGCAACCATCACTGAGCACCTGCTGGGAACGTGGCACTTTGTTAGGAGCTGAGGTTCTGGCAATGAATGAAACCAGTCTCTTGGCCTTAAGGAGCTTCTTGTCTCGTGGGGAAGGCAAGCAATTACACAGGTAACCATAGTAACATGTGATGAGAGGTGGGATTGGAGGACAGGTAACAGAAGCAGGTTGCACGGACAAGACAGGCCGGGAGTTTTAAGAAGATTTGGACTGTGAACATGGGAGCCAGCTGTCCACAGAGGAGGCTGGGGAGCCAAGGTGGAGGTAGGGGTGGGGCAGACCACACAGGGCCTTACAGGCCAGGCTAAGGAGTTTGCCTAAGATCTTAAAGGCAGTAAGGCCACTGGAAAATTTGAACCCAGAGAATAAGTTAGAAAATTTGCTTTGCTTGCAGCAGGAGAATGTCCTAAAAGAGGAGAGAATGTGGGAAGGGGTTCAATCAGGCGTTACTATGCACTGAATTGTGTCCCTCCCATTTCATATGGGGAAGCCCTAACTCCTGGTGATGGTATGGGAGGTAGGGCCTTTGGGAAGTCATTAGGTCATGAGGGTGGGGTCCTCATGATGGGGTAAGTGCCCTTTGGAGAACAGACGAAACACTTGTTCTCTCTCTACACAGCGAGGACACAATGAGAAGATGCCATCTGCAAGCCAGGAGGAGGGCCCGCACCAGGAACCCTATCGGCTGGCACCTGGATCTTGGACTTCCAGCCTCCAGAACTGTGAGAAATAAGTTTAAACAACCGAGTCTGTGGTATTTTGTTATAGCAGCCCGAGCTGACCAAGAACCCTGTGGACCAGGCTGGAGGCCCCCTGGAGGACTTGGGGGCACAGAACTCAGGTTCTGTGGGTACATGCGAGGCATGGCATTGTATGTGTACCACGAAGTACGAGAGAAAGGCCATTGTCATCTGTCTTTGGGAAAGGCTCTTTGTTGGTAAGTTTTCTGATAGGTTTGGTGGCAGTTGCCACAGAATTATCAGGTCACAGCTGTAGTTAGGGAGCTGAGGGGAGCAGAGATGGAAAGGGAGGGTCAAAGCTGTTGTGACTTGATTTGGGAGCTTAGACACTGGTGGTCTGATTTGCATTTTGCAAAATTCTAACAGATCCTCACATGCCCACCACACTCCCTGCTGGGGTTTACACATTCATTTTCCCTAAAGCGCTCCATAAAGAATTTGGGCTAGAAGGCTCCATTTAGAATCTAGCTGTTATCAGCATTAAGATCTGCGTTTCAGAAGACCATGAATTGCTTTCTGTTTTGTAGTTCAGAGCTGTCAGTGAGGACTCCGGTGTTGAATTTTGTAATAGTCACCCATGGTTATGTGTACTCCACCCACCTACAGATTGGTCAAATCGTTAGATCAAAGTCACCGAAAGGTCCTGATAGAGATCACCACCTTGCTGCAAGATGGGAAACTGAGGCCCATGGAGGAGATGGACAAGCCCAAGTCACTGGGGAAGTCAACTGTTGACTGGGCAAGAATGGCCCTTTCTATGTGCCAGGACACTGGGGATACAAAAGACAAGTAAAATACTATCTTCTTATTAACTAAGAATACTATACGCTCCCACTTCTTGGTAAACAAGCCTTGATTTAGATTTAGGTTTGTACCCCTTTGTGTCTTAGGGTAAGAATCCCCCATTAATTGACTACTTATTCTGTGCCAGAGATGATTCTGTGCTTTTTGCAACCATGAGCTTGTTCAAACATTACCAAACTAAGAGATAAATATTATCATACCCATTCTCTAGATGTGAAAATTGAGGCTCAGAGAGGCACAGTATCTTGCCCCAGGTGGCATAGCCAGCAAAGTGCAAAAGCTGGGATTAGAAGCCGTATTTGCCTGTCTTCAAAGCCCTTGTTCTTCATCCTAATCCTTTGTCCCTGGTCAGCTAATCTTTACATCCTTGGGCTAACCCTCTATCGTGGGTATTACTTGGTTGGCCCTTGGTGGGAGCCCAGAAACTCTTCATGCATGAGTCCATTCATGGAGTTCCCAGATCCCAAGAAAATTCTGCAGGAGGAGCTGGGAGCTTCTTTTCCTTGACTTCCTTTCCACCTGGGGCCCTGAGAGTCAGGAAGTATTGAACTGGAGTATCTGGACAGAGACAGGTGGCTGGATAACTCAGCCTGGCACCCAACAGTTAGGACAATGTGCCAGGCACCGTGCTAAGGGGCTTATGAAAATCAATTCTTAAATCATCACGACACCACCATGACATTGTTTCTACTGTTCTCCCTGTATTGAAACTGAGGAACAGATTTGCAGAAAATCAAGTTACTTTTCCAAGGTTGCGAACCAGCAGAGACAGGACTGGAGAAGCATAGTTCAGTCTGAGTCTGGAATCCAGGCTCCTTACAATCACTTTATTTCATTTATTATTTTTTAAGGAAGCTCTACGCCCAACGTGGGGCTTGAACTCACAACCCTGAGATTCAGAGTTGCATTCTTCACCGACTGAGCCGGCAAGTTGACCCTCCCTACAATTACTTTATATGCTCAAGAAATGCCTACTGGCTGAAAAGTGGAAAATACTTTTGAAAATCAGTGCTTGTGTCCACTTCCCCACTTCGTCAGGCTGAGCTAGCCTGGGGCACGCAGCAGCAGGCCAGGGGTGGGGTAGTTATATTGATTGGACGAGCAAGGCAGCCACTCGGTGGGCTCCAGGGAGGAGGAGGCCATTCCATGACAGGCAGGCTCTGAAGACTCCCGTGCTCCAGGGAGAATGACGTCTGTGGTTAATTCCAGAGGCTGTCCAGTTTGCCTCTCTGCTTTGGTTCTTTGATTCACAATGGTTTAGCTCATTCCTTTGCGCCCTTCCCTTGGGGTTATGTCACCCAGGTGAACAAAGCCTCTTTTCAAGGACCCTGAAGAAACCAGATTATGCTATGGGTCCCGCAAATTAAAGGCCTGGAGACGAGGCCTCTTATTTGGGGGATAATCACCATTCGCTCTCTGTTTGATGACTTACTTCAAGATAATTAGAGCTTCACTTTCTTTACTTGAAACAACTATTTCTGTTTTCTCTTGTCCTCAGCCTGCCAGCCCCGGAGCTGACTCTCATGGTCGCCCCGGTGAGGCATGTGACGTCAGGAAATACATGCTGGGTCCCTACCCTTTAGCGAGAGCTGTCAAGACAAATGCCATGTATACAGCCTTTAAAATTTGGCACAAGAGGTCTGGGGTGAGATACCCGTTCAAACCCTCGCTAACTCAAATCTCTGATGGATGCGTACGTATCCAACATCTTCAACACACGTAGCTCTAGAAAAAGCAAACTAGGGCCCTGCCTCGTGGAGCTTATATTGTAGTCTTGGAGACAGAAAGGACATGAGGAGCTTGACTCACCTAGAAATAAAAATAATTTGGGGGCGCCTGGATGGCACAGCGGTTAGGCGTCTGCCTTCGGCTCAGGGCGTGATCCTGGCATTATGGGATCGAGCCCCACATCAGGCTCCTCCGCTGGGAGCCTGCTTCTTCCTCTCCCACTCCCCCTGCTTGTGTTCCCTCTCTCACTGGCTGTCTCTATCTCTGTCGAATAAATAAATGAAATCTTTAAAAAAAATTTTAGCAGTAAGAATAATTTTAGCAATAAAAATTTGTTCAGAAAATAAAATCCTAAGAGTTGATCGTTGTTATTCCTGTACAGTATTAAGTGATAACAGCAAACTCACCACCATAATAACAGTAATAATCAGATTTTCTTTAAGTAAGCATTAAATGACGACGCCAAATCTTATTCCTTATTAAACTAGAATGTGCTGTGTAGAATCCTGCTAAAAGGAAGTGGCCAATATCTAGAATCTAGTTCTATTTTTGTTAAAGAGATTTGTTCTTTAGTGGTATATGATATGGCCGCAGGAAACCCGAAGGTCTGGGGAATGGGGTTTTCATTAACTGAATTTTCTTGAATTATTTTGTGTAAGAGTCACTATTAATAATACAATGATGATTTGTTACCTTTCTAGGCCTTCAGATCATTGTTCCAAGTACTAATGATTATTCAATTCAAGTCAAATTAATATTTATTTCTATGAGCTTGGGGCTTTGGAGAGAAGCAGGCAAAAGAATTCATCTCTACGGAGAAGGAGATTTAGGGCATTAGAATGACATGTGCTCACTCCAGATGATTTGGGGAGTGAGGGTTTGGTTTATTTTTCCCTTTGAATAAATCTCAATCTTGTCTAGACTTCTATTTAATATAATGTTTAATCATGTGTCCTTTTTGTGAGATCTAATTTGAGTGAATGAATATGTAGTTGCTCAATGAGGAAAAATCTTTAGAAATTCAATTAGGAATTGACAAGTTCATCATCGTCATGGAGATTTTAATATAATTCTCAGAAATGGAAAGATCAAGAAAGAAAGAATAACTATATAGAAGATTTGGCCAATATGAACTCACACAACCCCCATCTGACGAACATACATAGAATTTTGCAGCCAACAAACAGAATGTGTGTATTTCATGCTTATATGGAGTATTTGCAAATATTGAGCAGATATTATGCGTAAAGTAGCTTTGACAAATACTAAAGAATCAATGTCATAGGGATAGCCCTCTAACCACAATGCAATAAAACTCAAAACCAAAACCAATAAGGTATATGTCAACAACACGCATTTAGAAACATCAACAAAAGACACTTGTAAATAATTTGTCAAAGAAGAAATTATAACGAACATTACTAACCACTTACAATGGATAATGAAAATACCATCACGGAAATATGTGGACTATAGTTAAAGTGGCATTTAGAGCGAAATTTACAGTCTTAAAGACAGATATTAAAAAATAGAAAGAAAAGTTAGTGAGATAATCTTTCAATTCAAAAGTTAGTAAAACAAAGCCCATTGCTTTATGCCTGGAACACACTTGGAATATATATAATTTTAAACTGACTCACTGGTAGGCAGTCCCACATATAACAAGCTTACGCGAAGAAAGAAGGGCTGAGTCTGAAGGAAAGCGAGAATAGTTCTACAAGAAATCAGACCATGCTAATGTTTAAAACAACGACGACGACAGCAGCAACGATGAAAACCCCAAAACAGCTCTCACAGCAGAGGGTGTATTGGTTGGCTATTGTTACATCACAAATCACTTCAAAATCTATTAACTTACAAAAAACAAACATTTATTATATTTATATTTATTATTTATTATCTTTCAGCGTCAGGAATCCCGGAGGCTAAGAGCCAGGGGGGTTCTGGCTCAGAGTCTCTCATGGCTTGTGGGAAGCCATCAGTTGGGGCTAGCGCATTTGAAGACTCGACTAGAACTATGGAATCAGCTTCCAAGTGGACGCACACAATGTAATGCAGGCGGTTTTGTTCTTCACTGGGTCCTCCTCACTGGCTGTTAGATTCCTTGCCACAAGGGCCTCCGCACAGACGTGCTTACAGCACGGCACCTTGCTTCCCCCAGAGAAAGTAATTTCCGAGACAGAAAGCCAGTCCCCAAGATGGAAGCCATACCCTTTTGCGACCTAATCTCTGGAGTCACATGCCTTCACCATCTGCTATTGGTCACACAGACCAACCTGGTGCAAGGGGAGGCGGGGCTACACGGGCCATGAATACCAGCAGTGGGGATCCTCAGGGGCCATCTTGGAGGCTACCTACCCCAGAGAGAGTCTCGAAACAATGGAATTTGTGCTTGGCTGCTAATCCTCACCACAGTAGAGAATAGGTGAGAAAAATCCATTCCAACTGGACAAAATCATTAGACTTACCTTGGGGATTCAAACGATCTTGAAATTCAAGGAGGGATTGTGGTCTCCGGGTTGGATTTCTTGGCATTTTGACAGGGACTTAGGTGAATTCTGTTATGTTTTGCTTTCATTACGAACCTTTAAAAATATCTGTTTTCTCCCCAAATAATTTTAGCTCACCAAGCCCCTTAACACATTTTGCCAATCCACTCTCCCCATCATTTCAAAGTTGATGTCTCTTTGGAAGGAAATTTGATTTAAATGTTTTCTATTCCTTTACGTGAAAGCATAGAAACTCAAGCTAGCAAGAACATTTGTTGGCCAAGAAATCCTCCGATTTCATGTGAAAGTCGCAAGGCTTATTTTTCTCAAAAATATGAAATCATTTTTTGCCAAAGAGTCAATAAAATACTGACCCAATGAGGGTTAAGTTTAACCACCCACAAATCAAAACATCTTGCTAACTTTAGGCCAAACAATTCTTTGTTGTTGGTTTAAAATATCGAATTGACCATCCCACCCTCTCCTCCATGTAACTGAATTGTAAAATCATCATCTGTCTTGTGGATATGTAGGCATGGAAAAAAGTAAAGTGCTGAATTAAGATAATTCAATTTCTCTAAATACCTCCCAGAGATATGAGCTCTTTGTCTCCAGTTTCTTCTTACTTCAATCCACGCTATCCCGATACCAGTGTTATTTTACTGAGACACAGAGCCAATCTCATTTATTCCCCCTCCCCCACTGAATTCTTCTTATAACTTTTCACTGCCTCCTCATAATCCCCTGATAGATCCTGCCATGCCACTCAGGACCCCACCTCCAGGGCCAACCTCTTTTCCTAATATCCTCTTTCTCTGTCTCACCTGGGCTGGTTTAACTGCAGTCCTACCAGACGGCTTGCCATTTCCTGAATGTGTCCTGCGCTTTCAGACCCAAAGTCTGTGTATGGGCTGTTCCCTCTGCTTACGGTGCTTTTCACTCACTTCCTGGAACAATCCCATTCCCTCTTCAAGGCACGTTTCAAAAGTCATCTTTTTCTTCCCCCTGGTGAGTGTTCTTTGACATACCTTCTCCCTTAACACCCAGCAACTCCTCCAATTCGATGAGAAATTGTTAAAATCTTTTGGTCTCAAGAGGAAGTAATTCCACTCTTCCATGTTCTACAAAATCTTGCGTATGTTTGCATTGTAACAATTTCCAAATTGCGTTGCAAACTGTCTAGAGTATTAACTAAGGTAGTGCTAACTTCTCAACGCGTATACGCCAACCTCAGGGGCTTAACACGATAGAAAATACTTCTCACTCCTGTTAATTCCAATTAACAAGCAGGACTGGAAAGGCGATTCGCTCCATGCAGTCAGTCATGAAAGGACCCTGCTGGCAGAAGCCCTACCTTCTGCAACTTTTGGCTTCCAGAACCATCCTGGGTATAGACAGCCAGTCAGCAGGCAGAGAAAGAGTTGTGGTAGAGAAGCATGTAGGAGATGTTAGGGAGAAGGCTTTGAAGTGGCACGAATCTCTTCCATGCACATTCCATGAGCAAAACTTGGTCACATGGCCTTACCCCGCTGCAAGAGAGAATGAGAACTAGAGTCCACTGTGCGCCCAGGAGGCCAACAAAGCAGCTGTAATGAACACATAACCAGTCTCCTTGGTCATTGTCCTCAGTAAATTCTGAACATCCAGAAGGCAGGGGCTGGGTCTCCCCTGTTGTTGTAGCTTTAGCCCCTAGCTCAGTGCCTAGCCTGTATTTAGATACTTCGTAACTATTTCTCAAATATGCACATTAATGGATGCAACTCTCGTTGCCAAAATTACTAGAAAATTTCCTTGCTCCTCCACTCTACCTCTGTGGGGATAGAAAATAGTCTTAGGCTCTATCTGTCCGGCTCAAACAAAATGGAGAATTGAGTCAATTACCTAGATCATCCAGTCAAAAAATCCTTCCATCTGTAGTAACTTGTTCAAGAGATTTGCCCACCTTCCCCCTAAATAGTCAAGATAATTCAAATCATGGCTTCAATGTCCAGTCTCTTTTCATTTGTTTGGGCAGAGTCTTAATGGCAAACACGCCTTTTCCTTATTGAGCAAAATTATTTTTCAGCATTTGTCTTCGACAAAGCAACACAGCATTCCCTGTCCACAAGCAACACGGTAACGGAAGCTGCCATGTCTAAGCTTCCTTGGGTTTTCCGATGGCAGCTACTCTGGAGCTTGGGTTTCTTATATAAAAGTAGGAATGGGAGGGAGAAACGAGCAGGAGGTGAGGATAAAACGAGATTGCTTCACTCAACGTCTACTGAATGCCAATCTCATCTTAAAAGTACCTTCAGAGCAACATCTAAATTGGTGTTTGACCAAGGCATGGCCAAGTGGACACATAAAGTGAACCATCATAGATCCCCTATCCTTATGCCCAAATATTCAGCTCAGCGACTCCTCTGCCTGGATGCTTTCCCACTCCCCAGCTGGGCTTGGGGTCTCCTTTGATTTCCCCCAACAAAACACAGAAAGTCCTCCCAAAGTCAGGAGATGAGACCAATTGTGTTTTCAAAAGAACCCATCGCACAGGCTTTTCTTCCAATGTGCCAATGCCACTCTGGCCGTTGAGGGGTGGGGTCTATGTTCCCTCCCCTGAACCTATGTAGGCTTTTGTGACTCTCTCAAAATATGGGCTATGAATGATGTGGCTTTCAAGGCTAGATATAAAAATGCAGTGCACGTCTGCCTTGTTCTTTTGTGACGCTTGGTCTTGGAACCCAGCTGGCGTCTTGCGCGAAAGTTAGGTGGCCACACAGGCCAGCACCAACCAAGCAGACAGAGGAGTGACTAAGAAAGTCTTCAGATAATCCCAGCCCCCAGTCTCCAAGTCACTGTGGCCTTCGTGTTGCCCCTCCCCCCCACACACCAGGAGGAGCAGAGAAGAACAGCCCCCACTGAGCACTGCCCAAAATGCAGATTGTGAGCACATAAGTGGCCCTTGCTGTCACATATTATTAAGTTTGGGGTAGTTTGTTACCCAACAATAGATAAGTGAAACAGAAGGGTCAAAGGGCAAAACTGTAAGGAAGGCAGGAATGCAGGGGGATTCAACAGATGGATGGCTGGTCTTGGAAAAGAAATCCCCAGATCCACGTAGGCTGGACCTCACCTTTCTTCGTAGCCTGATTTATTCAACTGCTGCATTCATTGTGTCCTTCTTTTATGCCATTAAAATCTGTTTATTTGCTTTGTAAAAATATGTTTTCATGTTACCTTGAGTAGAATCTAGTTTTAATCTAATGGTCCATTAATTTTAAATAAATACATGGTTGATGATTTATTTTACCAGAATAGGCAAATCTTTCCTCGAGGCTCCACAAATAATAGACAGATAGACACATAAGACAGACCGACAGACTTACATAGAGGTAGAGAGATCTACACTTCTAAGGATATTTCACAATATTTGGGGGGATAAAGTTTTAAAGTTGAGGATAGCTTGATTAAGCATCCGTTTTCTCTATGGCAAGCACTATAGGGAAGGCTTTATGGACACCAACTCGTTTATGTCCTCCCCAACATCTTTGCAAGCTGTGTACCACCAGAACCCCTTTTATAGGTGAGGAAACTGAGGGCCACATTGCCCAGGCCCCACGGTCTCAGTGGTTAAGCTGCGTGACCCCAGGCAGTGTGATTCCAGGGCCATCCTCTTTAACCGCTGTCCTCTCTGCCTTGAGGCATCAGAGGCACTGTCTGAACATTACCTGGGGCAGATGAAATGTTCAACTGATGCCCCTGTCCCATCCCTTTCTTTTATAATAACAGCGATCCAGCTCCGACGGGCCAAGCCTCAGCAAGCCTGCCTGTGTTCATCTTCATTTTCTATCCACAGCAGAGTTTACACACAGTAGGGACCCGTAAGTGTGCGTCGATCGATGCTTCTAGTGAGAGGGCCTTTTGCCTTCGAGGACTCCAAGCAAACGCGGAGGCGGGGAGGTCAGTAGGTAAGGAGCCCAGAGCGTCAGAGAAGGGCTCTCTTCGTTGATGGTTTTTTGAGAGACGGCACATCTTGGACACATTAAGAAGTAGCAAGAAAACAAATGGCAGCTTCACTCAGTCCTCACTTGGGGGAGGAGGGGATATGAGGGAAGGACCTCGCCTTTTAACAGAAAGAGAAATCGCTGAATGAAAGCGCGTGGTGGACCCCTGAGAAGGGTGCCCCTTCCAGCGGGCTGAACGGCATTTTTCACCGAGCTCTGGGACAGATGAGGGCCAGCGCCGGCGGGCTCCGGGCCCCCTGGTAAAGGCGATATGGAACAGAGGCCTTCAGAGGACCACGCCGAAGCGTATTGCGTGTTCCGGCAACTGTTATAAAGCAGGCCAAAGCCACGTCACGTCCAATTAGTGTCAACGAGGAACATCTGTATTTCGGCACCCACGTTGCTGAATGCAAACATTTCGTAATTACAGCCTTTCGCACACGCGGTGTGTTATGAGATGTGGTGTCCCAGTGTGAATCACAGGCACATTTTTCAGAGTCGTCAGCAGTCTTGGTCTGGCCGGGATGCCGCTTACTGACTGCCCGTAAGAGCATTTCTCTAAAATATTGAATTAAGCACAGTCCGGCTTTTTCCTCTTATCTGTGAAATCTTGCGGTCGGGGCTTGACTGTTTTTAGAAAATGAAATATATAAAATGTATAAAATGCAAATAAAGTTGAGGTTAGAGTGGTGTGTTTTTTCTTTCTCTCTCTCTCTCACGTTTTTTTTCTCTTTTTTTGAGAAAGGCATCTGGTTTTTTCCCCCCCACTTTTCCCTTCGGTGCTTTAAGCTGAAATGTAAAGGTTCAATTGTCAAGTGCAGTCTGAAAGGCTCCAATTCCAACTGGTTTTTCACCTCATCGAGAAGCAAGTCTGGTTATAAGGACCCAACTGGTCTGGGATATTTTCTCATGCACGGTTTTTCCCCGGGCGGAGCGATTGATACAGGCTTTGCTGTCAAGGGAAATCCAATAGCCCTGCGTTCAGAGTTGAAGATATTTTAGAATTCTTCTGGTGCAATTCAGTGAGGACTCACAGAAATAGAAACTGTGCACTGGGGCAATGAGGGCGTTATGACTCTGTCGATAAACTGGCAAGAGTCTGGACAGACGTCTTGTCCATAAGCCACCGTGCCCAAGGAATTTGAAACTCTCCACATTGCCACTTTGTGGTGACACCTTGGCCTAGTTTGGGTCCTTGTCTCCTGACCCCATTTCCTGCTACAGGCCCAATTTAGTCAGCAGACAGGACCCCAGTGGCTGTTCCCCCAGACTGATCCCCGCCTCCCCTCACGTGTAATTTCTCTCCATCTTTAAGAATCCATCCCCAGCACAGCTGAGGGCTCCTTCACCACGTCTACCCTTGTCTACGGCAAGGAACAGGACAGGGCTGACATCGGAACAGGACAGGGCTGACATCAGAACAGAATAGCTAACCGTTGGGATAGCTGAGTTTTCCGGCCAGCAAGCAATTTCTTATTTCTTCTTCTTATTTATTATTTTTAAAGATTTTATTTATTTATGTGACAGAGAGACAGCCAGCGAGAGAGGGAACACAAGCAGGGGGAATGGGAGAGGAAGAAGCAGGCTCCCAGTGGAGGAGCCCAAAGTGGGACTCGATCCCAGAGCGCCGGGATCACGCCCTGAGCCGGAGGCAGCCGCCTAACGACTGCGCTACCCAGGCGTCCCTATTATTATTATTTTTAAACTGACATTTAGTTTTATTGTGCCAAGGGCGTTGCAGCTAGCAGATCTTGTCGACACATATTTTAACCAAGTATATTAATATACAGAACAATTTCAATTAACCAACCCTCCCACGTCCTTTAGCTGATTGTATGTGACAGAAACCCAAGTTGAATGAATTAAACAAAACAGGACTTTATGGGCTCATAGAATCCAAGGAGTGATTGGAAGACCAAGTTTCAGTAAGGACAGGGGCAGCTGGCCTTGGGACCCAGTCTACCAGGAAAGACCCCCTTTCTTGCTCCTCCTCATCCCTGTTTCTCTTCTGTGGGTCAGCCTTTTCACTTCCTACAAATTGGCTGTCCTATTTTTTTGAACTTCCAGGCCAGCCAAGAGAGTGCAGACCAATTTTTCCCTGCTCCCTCCTGCTAAATACAACTATAAACCTTGGAAATAGCCCCAAAGACAACACTAATGGCAAATTCCTCCTTAGCTGGGCCATGGTGCCTGAATATTTGGTCAACCATTATTCTAGATGTTTCTGTGAAGTTGTTTTTTGGATGAGATTAACTTTTAAATTGGTGAACTTTGAGTAAAGCAGATTGCTCTCCCATAATGTGTAGGCCTCACACAATCAGTTAAAGACGTGAACAGAGCAGGGATTGACCTCTCCTGCTCAGGAAGGAATTCTGCCAGCAGGTGGCCTTTGACCTGCAACTGCATTTCTTCCCTGAGTCTTCAGCCAGCCTGGCTACTGCATCAGTCTTTGGACTTGCTAAGCTTCCACAATCACAGGAGCCAATTCCTTAACAAAATCAAACTCTCTCTCTCATGTGTATGTATTCTGGGGTGGGGGGAGGGCGCAGAACTAAGAAGCAAGCATGTCTGGTCAAGAGTTAAGCAGTGGCCCCTTCCAACCAAGTGTCTTTCTCACCCTTTCTCCCTTTCTCCCTGGGATGAAACCTGAACCACATCTACAGTGGGTCAGACCTATACGAACGTCTCTGCTGAACGTGGGGTCCCAGGGGAGCCATAGAAGCCAGATTTCAGGGAGGAATGTTGGACCCCATGAGAGGGTTCTCACCGAGGAGGAGGGAGCCTGGGGTGAGAAACAAGACTACACACGGGGCCTGAGGGGCAGAGGGTCTTCGTTGCCCTGGCTGGTGAGTGGTAACCAGTCACTGAACTGGCCCCAGGCAGGGACCCCGGGTGAGTGTGGGAATGAGGAAGGGTCATCCTAAACTCCATAGCACTTGAGACTCCAGGAAGTGTCTGTGCAGAGGGCTGCAGACCCGAGTGCCACTGCGAGGGTCTGAAGAATCAGTGGCTGGAGGAGGTGACTGGAAGCATCACCCCAACAGGGCAGAGGCCTGTGCAGATTGGCGGGGAGCAGTTGAAGCACGGCTTCTCACGACAGCGGTCCTCGGAAAACAGAAGCAGCACGCATCTCCCAGGGTACGAATTTCCCTTTGAGACTTGTATCAAGCACTTGCCGAAACAAAGGGGGCTCCTTTCCTGGCTTTGCCTACTTTTGGTTCTCAGGATGTAAGTATTGAGGTAGAATTTCAAAACATGGAGAGACTCAGAAAATGGTCAACTAGTACTCTAGTGTCTTTTTATTTTATGATCAATATGGCCTGAACAGCACACAGCTATTTCCCCCACTAGTTTTAGGGAGGGCGACCAAATCATTTGTCCTCTAAGCCTATAATTCCGGGAGCAGAGAAGGCAATATTAATTATTACACTGGGATAGCCGGCGTAAAATGAGACTGTGCTGGGCAAATGGGATGCGTGGGCACTCTCGTTTTATTCCTCTGCTTTTGAGATTTCTTCTTCTTTGTATTTCTGAACTTATCTGAGCCCCATCTACTTTGCGGGGGAGAGTTGAACATGAAGGCGACTCCCATAATCAGGAGTTTGCTTCAAAACAGGGAGGTGTTCTGAACCTTCTGGTAGCCTCTCCTGGGACAGGCATGACTGGGAGTGAAGACTCTGCATCTTTGGACCATTATCGCATTTCAGGCAGGCTCAGCCGGCACCGTCTCTCTACAAGGCAGCAGCTGGGACAGCACTGATGTGCTGTGACATCCCAGCCTGGAGGACCACTCTGTTTGCCTTTTTGGTCAAATCCTCTGGCCCAGGGTTCTTCAAAGGTAGTGTTTGAGTCATCTGGAGAGCCTATCACATGCTTGCTTCCAGGCCCGTCCCGCAGAGGGTCGGGCGGTGGGCCTGGGGAGTCACTGAGCACTTCGGCAAGGACGTGACATACCTTTCCAAGACACATTTTATTTATTTATTTATTTATTTATTTATTTATTTATTTATTTATTTATTATTTTATGTATTTATCAGAGAGAGAGAAAGAATGAGCTCATGGGGGGAGGGGCAGAGGGAGAGAAAGAGAGAGAGAGAATCTCAAGGAGACTTCTTACTGAGTGCAGAGCCCAACGTGGAGCTCAATCCCATGACCCATGAGATCATGACCTGAGCCGAAATCATGAGTCGCATGCTTAACCGAAGGAGCCACACAGGCACCCCACTGGGACGTATTTTAGATCTATTCCACTATAAGTCATTCAAGGGCAGGGGCTGTTGATATCTTCTCCACCTCTGAAACCCAAGACCCCTGGCACACTGCAGGTCCTCAGTAGACATTGGTTCAGTGACTGAAAGGTCACCTAGTCAATGGTGTGGGCTGTAGACTGGAGATGGTAAGACTGGAGACGAGACTGAGGAGGCAGTAGTCCTGCGAGTGAGGACGTGGTCCAAACTGGGACCGCAGCAGAGGGGCCGAGGATAGCAAACTCTGTTGCCCAATTCCCAAGGAGAAAAAGAGAGAGAATCGGTGATCAGTGCTGAGCAAGGTCAATGGCCTCACTGATAACCAGTGGGTTTCAACCAGAGCTTCCCAGCGCCAGTGCCTTAAAGGTGGGGAACTTGCGTGCAGACTCCACTCTTAAATCAGAGGCAGCTGGTGCCTTTCAAGCTGGTCTAGGGCTCCCACATCAGCCAAATGATGGGGACGTTGAGTGAAAAGCAGGGCCTGGTGCTGGGAGGCAGGAAGACATGGGAGGGGAGATGTAAGAAGGAGGAGAGTTGAACCGTGGGAGACAGACTCCAAAAGATAGTTCATCATTAGAAGTTGTAGCTATAATGCAAAGAAGGTGCATTTTAGAATAAACTCAGCCTGGAAACCCAGCTGGCAGCTCTGTTGGTCTGTGGCAAGTCACAAGATTTCAGACTAATCTTCTCAAAGATATTTTCGTTAAAGGTAAATGATACATTTAACATAGCCTGATGCACAGTAGGTGACAAATTAAAGATCCTTCCTCTGATTTTGATGTATTTCAAGCATATATTATAGCATAGGCACTATATGGCAAACTCCCATTAGTCACCACCTAGGATTGTCACGGCCAATAGTTTACCTTATTTGTTTCCAATGTTCTTTTAGAGAAAACCATTTTAGATATGATTGGCTCTCCCTGGGTGCCTCTCCCTGATTGGATTCCCACCTTTGTCAAAGGTGGCTGTGCTGTTTATCACTTCTGGATTCCTTCTAAAGTATTACCATTATGAGAATCGTCAGGATGACCATTTCCCCCCATATATCTTGGCAAGCTTGTGCTGTAAATGAGAGGTTTTGTTGCTTCACATCAGCAATGGATTCTTCCAGGCTTCTTCATCTGTGCTGGTCTGATAGGTGTCATTCATTGTTCTAAGGAAAGATAAATAGTAAGAAGATCTGCACCTCTGGATTTTTCTGGACTGTTCTAATTCAAATATAATGGCCTACGGTGTCTCTAAGTAACAATCACACTGGTTCAAAAAGGTAGCGAGTGTTTAGATTAAGAGCTATGGCTATAGTAAATGGAGAGCTGGCCCACCCAGGGGTAGCCTTGGCCAAAGGGGACATGGAGGGAATGGCATTATGTCTTCCAAACTTGACCCTGCTTTTACATATGCTCTTAAGAGCATATGCTGATTCTTGTATTCTGGGTTTGGTTTTTGTTTTTTTTTCCCCTGAGACTGACCACTGGGGAAAAGATAAATTTAGAAAAAATTCTAAGACATTAAACAATTCACAAATAGGGGCTTGATCGAGATGATTAAGACATCACCTTTGTCTCTGAAGAGCCCAGGGCCTGGAGGAGGGGTGAAGGCTGGGTGAGGGCTGCAAGGGAGAGCAGAGGAGGGGAGGTTAGCGGGGCGCTGCTCCAACTGATTGTGAACCCCCCAGAGCGCGGAACTGTGTCTCATGCAAAACTCTATTCTGGGAGGGGGCACCTGGTCGGTCAGGGGCCGCGCAGGTGACAGGATGGACGTGGAGAATGTGGAACTGGGGTATGCAGACCCCACCGAAGGGTGACTGTACCTGATCAGGGACCCAAAGAAAGAGGGGCCAGAGTCTACCTTTGGTGGCGGGGTCATGGCATGGGAATTAGGGTTTAAACGTCTCCCGTTTGAAGATGTTAACTCATTCCATTTTTAAAGTAAACCCACCTCGATGCTGCCTCGGTCCCTATGTCATCAGTTTACGGCCCCTGAACCAGTCGAATTCTCTAACAACTGCCGTCTATTGAACGTGTCCCTGGGGCCAGGGTGCCTCTAACCTCTTCTTATATTTTCTCACTGCACCTTCGGACCTGCCTCGGAAGAATGTACCTGTCTGTGTTGCTGCTGTTCACAGACGAGGGACAGGGAGCTGGTCTTAGTCACGGAGCTCATCTTGGGGCCCCACCCTAGGCAGTCTCACTTACACCCGTCCCAGTAGCATTATTAGCTGAGCCCCTTGTCAGTCTCCAAGATGCCCCAAATTAAATGATACATTATCTGAGCCCCTGACTGAAAGGTGGATGCTATCACTTTGCACACCAAGTACGATGAAGATAAACCTGGAGAGATCTGGGAACGTATCCGAGGTCACACAGCTATGAAGAGGTAAAAATGGGCCTTGGTCTGGGGTTCTCAATTACCAAAGGCTCCTGTTCTCTGCCCTGTGACCATTTACCTACCCAGGAGCGAGATCTGAAAATCTATTTTCAGAGGCATCGGAGTGATTACATTTTTTCTTAGAGAATTTAAAAGTGGACTTTCTCTCTTGGTTCTTTAAAGAGTAGGGAAATGGGGGAGATTGGGAATAAAAGGCCCATTTATTTGTGCTGTGTTTCCTGAGCACGTATTATGTGCCGGGTGCTTGTCTAGGCCCTGACGAGGCTGCAGTGGTAAGATAGCGCTTGCGCTCGGCAGTTATGGGACCAGCGCAGAGCAGAAGCACCATCCATCACGACCAGCGCTGTGGGGAAAACAGGGCTCTCCGACAGAGAAAAATGGGTAACGGTGAGCGCAGTGGTCAGTGAAAATTCTCTGAGGAAGGTGACATTTAACACAGGACCCGAAGGGAAAAAAAAAAGAGGCCAGTTAGGCAATCTCTCCTTATCAACAGCTTGTTTTGTTTTTAACAATAGAGCTCATTTTCTGGTTGCTAAGCCCGTTTCTTTGAAAATGTGGCTCATGTCTCACAGACAATCGTGGTACAAAGCCAACTCCAAATTTGTACAGAGATTCATTTTGAGATGTCCGGGCGGAGAGGTGAGACGGAAGTGTATCCTGCTTGGGTCTGAGCTCGGCCGGCAACTGCTGTTCTCAGTCCCCGCTTCTACCTGCCCACAGGAGGAGGATTTCTCTGTCAAATGAGAGGCATTATTTTTTAAATTGTATATTGACGCATAAACTACATGCAGAAAAATGTTTCTCCATGAATTGTCACCAAGTGGACACTCATATCCCACCGCCCAGATCAAGAAAGACATGTGACTAGCACTCTAGACACCCCCACACCCACCCCTGCCACAAACACCTCCCCTTTCCTCCAGATAACCACTGACTTCTGACACCATACATTTGTCATGCAATTGGCATAGCTTTAAAGCTTTGTATCTTGCACCTGACTGCCACGTAGCAAAGCTGGCTACTTATGTTCTCACTGACGATGCACGGATAGCCTCTTTGCCCAAATACCACAAACCAGGCCATCATCATGCTTCTTTTGTTTTGACCAATCTGACTGATGGAAATAGCTCTCATGATTCTTCTGATTTGCATTCGTCTAATGAGGAATGAGACGCAATGGTGTGTAGTATGTTTAACGGCCGTTTGAATTTCTTGTGAGGATTGCCTGTTCGTGTCCTTTGCCCAGTTTTCCTGGGGAGTGTCTTGAGCATTTAAAAGTACCTTGTCTGTAGCAAGCATACTAATCCTTTGCTGACTTATACACGGCAAATATTTTCCCAGTGTGTCATGTGCTTGGTAAGTACCTTTATACGGTGTTTTGGCTATTTCTCTCCTCCCATCTACTCTCACCCCCGGTCAACTCGTCAGGTGTCATGGGTTTCAATACCGTTTGTAACAGCTATGGACTGAATTGTGTCCCGCCCAAAACTTACATGTTGAAGCCCTAGCCCCTGATGTGACCGTACTGGGAGATAAGGGGCTTTAGGAGGTAATTAGGATAAAATGAGGTCGTGAAGGTAGGGCCCTAATCCAATAGGACTGTGGCTCTATCAGAAAAGGGACCTCTCTCTCTCTCTCTCTCTCTCTCTGCCACCTGAGGACGCAGCAAGAAAGTGGTCCTCTACCAGCCAGGAAGACAGGTCTCACCAGAACCCAATCATGCGGGCACTCAGATCTCAGACATCCAGCCCCCAGAACAAATAAATGTCTGTTAAGCCGCCCAGTCTGTGATATTTTGTTATGGCTGAGCGGCTAGACACTGAGACTTATAACGGCAACCCAGCCTCTGTACCCCCAGTCCCCTTAAAAAAAATAAAGAAAAAGTGCTGTACGCATATCTATCTTACCACTTTCTACAAACTCTACAGTTCATCACCTTTGAAAAACTGTAAAGTTGACTTACGTGTTAATTTATTATTGCTTCATATCTGTCTCCCTCACTGGTAGGGCCATGATCTCTCTCGGTTTTATTCACCACTGTTCCCCAAGTGCCTTTAATAGCACTTGGACATTGGAGACATTCTTTACTGATTGAATGAATGAATGAATGAATAAATAAATAAATAAATAAATAAATAAATAAATAAATAAATTTAAACCTAGAAGCCAAATTCATCAGGCTTTACCTTCCTGCTTCAGCGGTCAGGTCCAGAAGGCCCTCTCAACTCCTGAGTACGGGAGCATTGGGAGGAAGCAGCATTTCCTGACCCCCCATATACCCTTCCAGATTATGGCTGTATTTTACACACTTAGAGTTTTAATCTATTTTGGAATTTATCTGTTGTATAGTGTGAGGTAGGGAAATCGTTTTTTTTAAATCCACGATTTGTCTGTTTCCAAATCTCTTTTCTTTTTTTAAGATGTTAGATTGTTTTATCCTTAATTTGTATTATACTTAATTTGGTTTCTGGACCTTTTATTACATTTCATTGATCTGATTATTTACTGCTACACTCGTTAACAAAGTATTTTAATTATGAAATTATAAACCATAAAATTATAAAATTATTAAACTTTCTTTTTTGACTTTTCAAATAACTGGTTCTCAGCTTTAGCCATTCTACTGGGTATTTTTTCCTTTTGTATCTAATTGATTTGTGCTTTTGTTTTGAGCAATGCCTACTTTTTTAAGGCTTACTTTATTATTTTCTTTTTAAGTTGGGTTTTTTTTTTTTTGGTTTAATTTTTTTGTTTAAGGCTCTTTTTTTTTTTTTTTTTGGGGGAATGTTCTGCTCATTTATTTTCATTCATTCAAGAATCCAAGGCTATGTCTTTTCTCCAAGTGCAAGTTTGACCAAATCTCTTCAGGTTTGCTATATTTTCCATTGTTGTTGTCTAAATAGCTCATAATTACACCTTAAATTTTCTCCATTTTTCAGGAGTTGTTTAGCTTAATGTTTTTAATTTCCCATAAGTATACTTCCATTGTTATTTTAGGATTATTATTTTTGTTCCAATCTCTATTATTGTGGTCAGACGATATTTCTATAAATTTTCTAATTCAAAAGAGGGCTTGGGTTTTTTTTTTTTTTTTTGAAATTTTCTTTAGAGAGTGGCTGTTTTCCCAAAGAAACTTGAGAAGAATGCATATTCTTTGTTGGTAAGTACTAGGCTTAATATACAGCCATTAAATTGAACTAAATAATCATTTTGTCCATTTTTCCCCCTTTTCTTTCGCTGATTGCTTGACTCTCAAAGAGAAGAAAGATTGCTTAATGATCTCCTCTCCCCTGGTGTTCCTATGGTTTCTCCTTGCCTTTCTAACTTTTTCTCTTTATGTATTTTGAGTCTATGTTTTTGGCAATATCGTTAACGATACATGAATACGTGTAAGTATATTTTTGCTGCTGAGCTGCCAGTCATGTATTTTGGCAGTTTTCCATTGAGATGTCCATGTGCTTATTGACCAGAAAGAGCTTTTCTTCTGTGTGAAATATAGCAGCTCCCTGCTATGTGAGTTAGAAATCAGCCACTCTGGAAAACAGTGTGGAGGTCCCTTAGAAAGTTAAAAATTGAACTACCCTATGACCCAGCCATTGCATTACTGGGTGTTTACCCCAAAGATACAGACGTAGTGAAGAGAAGGGCCATATGCACCCCAATGTTCATAGCAGCATTGTCCACAATAGCTAAATCGTGGAAGGAGCCGAGATGCCCTTCAACAGATGACTGGATTAAGAAGCTGTGGTCCATATATACAATGGAATATTACTCAGCTATCAGAAAGAACGAATTCTCAACATTTGCTGCAACATGGACGGCACTGGAGGAGATAATGCTAAGTGAAATAAGTCAAGCAGAGAAAGACAATTATCATATGGTTTCTCTCATCTATGGAACATAAGAACTAGGAAGATCGGTAGGGGAAGAAAGGGATAAAGAAACGGGGGGTAATCAGAAGGGGGAATGAAGCATGAGAGACTATGGACTCTGAGAAACAAACTGAGGGCTTCAGAGGGGAGGGGGTGGGGGAATGGGATAGGCTGGTGATGGGTAGTAAGAAGGGCACGTGTTGCATGGTGCACTGGGTGTTATACGCAACTAATGAATCATTGAACTTTACATCAAAAACCAGGGATATACTGTATGGTGACTAACATAATATAATAAAAAATCATTAAAAAAAAAGAAATATTTTCCCAACTTCCTGTTTTTTAAAAAAAAATGGTATTGATATATTTAATTGTTAGTTACTTTTAATCTTTCTTTGATCAAATATGCTTTTGCTTGTGTTCTTAAAATAGTGTGGTCAGGGGATTTTAGGTGAGAGGCAAATGTCCTGGTTTCCTCTCATTGCTCAACCTTGAACTTCTCTGCCTGTTCGATTGTCTCTTAACCCAGTCCCTATTTTCAAGCTAACGTCCCATGTTACCTCCCTCTTCTGATCCTTCAGGATGTTCCAGGGTCAACTCCTTCCTTAGGAAAAGAGGGAATTCTTTTTATCTTGCAGAGCCAAAGACCTGAAAATGAAAGTAATTAAGCACCGCATTTGACACCGTTGATCAGTGTGCAGCTAAGTGGTGTTTACTTTTCTTCTTTCCCTGTTCTGAAGGCTTTTGCTCCGGGTCTTAAAATTTACCCCCTTCTATACGCACAATACCTCTGTATGTATAGAAGATTTCGATGACGGTTTTGAGGATACAGAACAGCAAGTCCATCTAAGCACTTAGCATATCTTAGAAGTGAGTACATCTCTGTTCTTGAAAGTTTCATCTCCATTTCTGACTTCCCCTTTCTCCTTTTCTTCCTGTCTCTCATCACTCCCAAATTCTTGCTTATGTCTAATGCAATGCAGTCAGTATGTGTGTGTGTCCTGTCTTTTGCGTATAATTAAATGTATTTTTCTTAAGAAAAGAAGGATACTTCTTAAGAGAAACTCTGATGTCAACTTTTACTGTATTTTTTTTTTCATTTCACAACAATTATAAAAGTAATACTATAAGGGTGCCTGGGATTATGTTTAAAAAAAAATCTATTCCCTATAATAAAAGGTTGAAGAAAATGCAATGTTAGGAGTGGATGTGTTGGAACGATATTGCTTTGGGCACATCATTTGATCTCTTTGGATTTTTGTCTTGTAACCTGACAGGCCCCACCCTGTGTCATTGGAGCTGGGCTGAATCTAAGAAAGGACAAGCCATGTGACCTTGTCAAGCGATTGAACCAATACCTACCTCACCAGTCAGGCAGCTCATCAGCGGTTGATTTGAAGCTGGCATTACCTGAAACATAGAGACGAAATTGCCTGCAACTTTTACGCCAGAATTTTGTCTACAATGAGCTCTCGGGTCTTACTGACCCTTTATTTCCTTCCACATGCATTGAGTACCTGCCCTCCACCAGACAGCCTATAAATGGTTTGCCCATTTAAGATTGTCTCCCCAAGCATCCAGCTCCCTTCTTCCTTTCTAAAACCCCAATTGTGTCCAAGCATCTGTACGAGCCCACGCAGCCATGTAAGTCCGAGAGAGCTGATTCCACATCTATCATCTGGGCTGGGGCTGATAGGTCCAAGAATGATCCCACCTCACTTGAGACTGGAGAAGGAAAAGTTATGTGACAAGCTGCGAGGGACAGTCTGGTCAGACACTGCTGGGAAAGGTTCTTGATTCCCAAGAGAAAGTCTTTTGGAAGGAAGCAGTCCTTTGTCTTCCTGTGAATGTTGTCACATCTGGATATGAGACTTAGTGCTGCAGCCATTTTACTCTCAGTCCGAGGTTGAAGACAATGATGAGGATCATGGGACAGAGAAGCAGGGGGAAACTGGGGACTTGGTGATGGCATTTAGAAACGAATCAATCAGCCCCGAGGCTTGTCCTCTGTCTTGCAGGGCTTCTCTTTTCAAAGAATATTAATTATCCTCAAGGGTTAAGGCAGCTTGGGGACAAGATCATCGTTACTTGCAGCGGACGGCATTCCAACTGAAAAGCCTGGGTACTTTCTTTAATCATTTCCTAGCCCTTTCCTCCAGGAGTTCACGGTCTAGGTTAGGAACTAGGTTTGATGCATTGCCACTAAATCATTTCATCCATTTTCTGCATCCATTTCCTGTGATAGAAACAGGCGTCTAAAAGGATTATTACCAAAAGAAAAAAAAAGGCACTATTCCCAGGAAAGGGACGGATGTAGGGTTCTAAGAGAACACAGAAGGAGCAATTACCTTTCCTGGGGGGGGGGNCGGGGGGGGGGGGGGTTCATTGCAGGCTATGGAGCCAAAGCTGGGGTGAGTTCTGAAGGCTGAGTAAGAATTTACAAGAGTAAGACTGGTCTAAAAAAATGGGAAAGGCGCTCCTGATGGAAAACTTGCGTGTATAAAGGCATGAGATGCTTCAATCTGTCAATCACGGACACTTGCTGTTTTGCATGAAGTGGCGTTCTCTCACTGAGAGAAGAGAGGAGAGCGTTCATTCATTCGCTCACTGAATCATTCATTGGACAGGCATCTTGGAGCAACTGCCACGCACCAGGCACTGTTTTAGGTGCCGGCGTTCGCGCATTGAGCAACATTGACGGGAACCCGCCCTTATGGAAATGACGGAGAAATCACACCCCTATCTTCCCCCCTTCCATCCATCCAGCACGACCACTTGTGATTTGGCATTGNGGGGGGGGGGGGTCCTCCCTTGGTGCACTAGCTGACCCTCCGTAAAATGATGAAGGGGCCAGCGTTGGCCTGAAGCACCCCCACATTCCTGCTCCCAACTGTTTCCTCCGCTGGCGGTGCCTCTTTCCCAGGCGCCACGTTCCCCCTTCACACCCATTCTTACCGGTGACTCGTAGATTCTACTCGGTCCATTCGTTGGGATTTTCATTTTACCTAAATTCAAGTTATAAGCTCAATTAATGAAGTTCTGTTGGTGGATGGTCAGGAGTCAGCCAGGAAATCGGGGTCACATTCTTGGGAAAACTGGAGAGAGACCTTGTCGGTAGGGGAGCCGAAGGCGCATTCACTAGGCTGAAGTCTTGAAGACTGACCTCACGAGGTCAACTGATTGCAGCACAATAATCTCAGAGTACTTGACTGTGACTCTTTGGCCCGTGTGTAGACCGAACCTTAATCCTCACAAGAGACTCCTGTGGTCAGGAAGCACGGAGCAAAGGACTCTGAGAACAGGTTGCCTAGATTCAAATCCTCTCTTACTTCTGATCCAGAGCAAACTTCAAAACCCCTCTGAGCTTCAAATTCCTCGTCTTTAATATGGAATTCATAACACCCCCTTTTGCAAAGTTGATACAGAGATTAAAATAATTTGTATGCCCGAGACAGTGAATGCTGAATTAATGGTCATTGCAATTTATTTATTATAATAGTAGTCATGGTTGTACCCGGTATGTGGAACCAAGAGGATCTGGAGTAATTCCATGAATTGGTTAAGCATGCTATAACACACGTCCTCCGGCTAGCTCAGTCTTCTTTCATCTTTAAACGTCCTCTGCCAACAGGAAAAACAGAAAGAAGAAGAAAAAAGTTTTTCATTATTGGGAGAGAAAGCATCCTCCACCAAACAAAACCGACTACCCATTCATTAAGTCCATTTTGTTATTAAAGGCCAATAGGATTAAAGAGCTAATTACAGCGTCCTAGGTTTGGCATTACCCATTGTTACCAGGACTGAGTCACGCCCGGTCCCCGGCTTGTTAAGAACCAGCCTGATAGAGCATTTGGTTCACCTGGGTATGTTTTAATTTCCCTGGAGTAATTAAGCACGGTTATTAGCATTTGCAAACTTAAACCAGACAAGCAATTCGGGTTGCAGATAGACACAGGCCGATAAGATACGCTGCTCTTCCGGATCTCCTCTTACTGCTCGCCCCTCCCGGGCTGGGCTATGCCCGGCCTCCCCGATCGGGCAGAATGTATACAACCTATATTAAGTGAAGTTTGGACACTTAATGAGGTAATTGCAGGCTAAATATATTCCTGGAGAATCAGAGATATAAAGTTTCCCACCATTCTTTTCTCCTTGTAGCCTTTTTCCTTTTTTTTTTTTTAAGGTCTTATTAATTTGCAAACCGGCTAATTATGACTCCTCCGGGCTAAATAACTGTGCAGTTGGCACTGTAATAGATGAGTAGTTGGGGCTGAGAGAGCAGGTCCTGTTTTTTCTTTGCCTATTACACACATTGTTTTAGGTAATTAACATCCACTTTGTAGTGGCAGCTCTGACGCCTCCCTGTCTGAACAGTGTCTTGGCTGACAGCCTTTGAAACAGCCCTGCTGAACTTCTTGCAAAATCATATGATATTATTATATAATTCTCCCCGATGAAAGCTCAAAGAGAATTTGCACACATAGCTACGTGTGAGCTTTTGGACCTAGACGCACTCGCACGAAGCGCCTTTTTGGAGTGTTTTCTTCTAGCCGGCCAGAGACTGCAGTGAGAGCAGAGGAAAGAATTGAGTTTGAATTTGGGCATTGCTGCCACCCCATAGAGGATGAGTCACGCTGACCTGCCCGGGCTTTCTTGAGCATTCGAGGAGTTTTTAACAGTACCTGGTGAACAGTAGATGCACCTTCTACCAGATTAACAAGCTCTTCTCTTCTTAATGAAAATTAACAAAGAGGCTTTCAAAAGAATCTTTGATTTTTTTTTACCTCTTTGTTTTTGCCTCTAAGCCTCGTGTGGAATCATACTCTAGAACTCTGGATGCTAGTGACATGGGTCAAAGGAAGCCCTCAGAGATTGCCCAGTGCCCTTGAATTAGGCACGTTCCTGGTCTTGCAGACGCTTCTTCCTCTCTCCTTGGCTCACCGTTTGCTCATATTCTGGCTGGTTTCTTGGGCTCTGCTTAGTCTTGATGGACCTAGTGTATTCACTTTCATGGTCTTTTCCAACATCAGTCAACAGTTGGGGTGGGATGAAAAATGTTTCTGAAATATTTTATAGCTCTTTGCTTTCAGGAGCTGCTGAACCCCAGAAGAAATGGTGAGGGGGCAGGTCTCCACCCTTTACCCCTATTTCACTGTGTTTTGGCTGTTTAAAACAACTACGACAGCAAGAACAACAACAAAAATATGGCCAGCATTGTGTAACTGGAACAGCCCGATAGCCAGTATTTCCTCATACTTGTGACATCTAGAAGCCTTCACCAATTAACAAATCCATATGTTCTCTTTCCTCCAAAGTTGGAGAAAGTGCAGAAATCTGATGAGTCCAGAGTGACACTGGATGACTCTATTATTTTCTCTTTATTTTTTTAAAGCTTTAAGTGGAAATGATTCTTCAACCTCCCCTCTCCCCACAAGTGGCAGTCTGCCCAGAAATCGATCTCTCAGCCCAGGGTGAAGTTACGCTGTGATGCTGGCCTACGGGCTGGAGCTCGCCGGCTCCTCTGGTCGCTATATCACAATGAAGAAGTGTGGGGAGTAGACAAGCCTGCCTCTCTGTCTCTGTTTGGAAAGACCAAAGGACCCGGGGTTGAAAACACAGCAGATCAAAGGCCCTGCAGGTCTGAACAGGGGCTGGGGGAAGGGAGGCCAAGGCGCAGAGGATTCCGGGGGAGGTGGAAGCTGGTTTCAAAAGGACACATGTTGAATATCTGCCACAGTCACATCACTGTCTCATTTAATCCCCGCAGTGGAATCCTATGAGGAGAATATTAATAACATTCAGAGAAACTTAGCCTCACAGCAGGTTAAGTGATTTACGTGAAGTTATAGAACAGACTGGTGGCAGAGTCGGGATTCAAACCCACATCCGTCTGACGCCAGGCCCAGGGCTTTTTCCACAGACCTCGCAGGACCACCTTCTCCTTTTAGGGAGCCAAGAATGGGAAACCAGTTTGGTGATTGGGGGGGGGTGGGGAGAAAAAGGAAAAGGCAGATTCAGTGTCTGTCCCCTGGCGGCTGACCAAAGGTGGCCCAGCATGCTCTGTCCCTCAGACTCCGCTTACTCTGCAAACCCGGACAGAGCCAAGGGAAGGCCTTCTTACCGTGTAGCTCTCCTTCGGTTGCATTCCAATACACCAGAGGTCACAAATTGGCAGCCTGCAGGCCAAAACTGGCCTAAGGCTGTGTTTTGTTTGGCCCTTAAGAGTTGGATCACACAATATATTTTAAAAACTACATCTGTTGCCAACACTTAAAAATCGGGGGTCATCTCTTCCGCGTCTAGCTGTCATGGACCAGCTCCTGTCAGCCCCAGCGTCCCACCATGGGGAAAGGCGGGCTTACAAAACTGAAGGGCACCCATGGCTCCCAGGGCTCGACGGTCTGCATTCCCAGAGAGAAGGAAGCGCCACAGAAGGCGGCCGAGGCACTCACGCTTCGGCCAGTCCCCAAGCTGAGCAGTCCTGGAGGCTGAGGAGCATGGGGACAGCGGCAAGTGGGAGGCACAGAAGCCGAGCAGAGCTTCCAGGAGGCCAAGAGGTAATCTTGGGGGCTGGCAAGGCGGCCAGGTCTTCAGGAGCCAAAGGAATCACAGAGAAGTGAGCCCAGCATTTGGTGGTGTCCTTCCCTGCAAGGGGGGACTGAGCAGAATCTCATGGCCGTGGGGAGATTAAAAAAAAAAAAAATGGACGTCAAGACCCATTATGGAGGAGAGGCCTTGGTGAATGTCCAGGACTCTCGGGTGGGTTCCCTGAAGGGTGACATCCCAGGACGAAGGGCAAACAAAATAGACCGAAGCCTCACAAGGACTGAGAGCCAGCCTCACAAAAGCTCAATGCCTGGATGGGAAGATGTGATTCGCCCCCACTCTGCCTTCCAGAAGCAATAGGAATCCTCTCTGGAGGGAGATAACATCATCCAGAAACACTCAAGTGTTTCATCTGTGTCCCACGGGCATTTGTGCTTACAATACCCAGAGAGGGTTATTATGAGTGAAAGATGAAGGAGCAGGGCTCCAGGACCAGGGACCACGGATGGGACAGTCTCTGGAATGTGTAGGTCCCAGGAGAAATGGAGATAAAGGGTGATGGTTTTCTCCAACCTTCCCCCAGGGCAGGGGTGTGCTCTGCCAAATCCCTGTGAAGTTTCCACGCAGCCGTTTAGGGGAGTCTCGGTCTTCTCTGAGTGTCTCAGGGGAAGGAGCTCCCCACCCAGAGCATGGCAGGTGCTCAGGGAATGCCCATTGGATCTCGTGGCCAAGGGCTGAAGCTGCTGCCCACTTGTAGGGAATTCACGACCCAGTGGGGTCCTGGAGCTGACTCGCTCCTACTCGAGAGAGCCGACTGCAAGCATCTCTTCCTCACCAGCGTTCAGGGACCTCACGAGGGTGTCTTGAAACCAGTCATGGCGGGAGTATTTGCACCATGGAAATGGGCTACGCGGTACATCAGGGCTTTGTCCCTGCTGTCCTTTCCCAGCACACCGCTGCTCACAGCAGTTTTAGGTGAAGACTGTGTTAAAAGCAGAGAGAGTGGAGTCGCTCACCAACACATACGTGCACGTATGCCTGTAGCTTCTTTACCCATGACTGATGGAGGTGAGCCTCACGTTGCTGGACATCAATGGGTGCAAGAGGAGGAAGAGAGAAACAGTAAATTTTGTTTAATCCAGTAAACTCAGCCTGACCCAATAATGTATCTTTAACTCTTTCTTTGAGGTAAAATGCTCAGATAGTCAGATGTATTTTTTAATTTTTTTTAATTTTGCCTTCTTCTGTGCAACAGGTTAAGTTTCAGAGAAACAGCCTTAGGGATAGAGAAGCAAGTATATAATTTTATTGGGAAGTGCTGTCAAAGTCAGCACTCTCAGAGACGGAAGGAGAAGGACTGAGTGGGGGGATTGAACTGAGAAACAGTCACAACAAAAACCTCAGCTGCTCCCACAGGAACCCCACAGACCAGACGGGTCATGTGCGCCTGTGTGGAGTTTTAAATGGTTTTTCACTAATTATCAGCATTTTAGTATCTTTCCATAAAAAGCAGGCTTCCCAGTTTCTATGGAAAAATTGGAAGACGTGGCTATGATAGCCTGGAGCCGGATCCTGGCTGGGCCTTCATACAGTGTTTATGGGTTCAGTTACTATGGGCTGTACCTGGACAACTTCACAATGATTAAGAAATATGGCTTTGGAATCAAATAGCTCTACATAGAAATCCACGTCTGCAACTTTGTAGCTGTGTGACCTTATACAAGTTACTTGACCTCTCTGAACTTCAGTTTCCATGTCTATAAAGTGAGGATTAAGAATACCTACCCCACAGGGTTGCTGTGAGGATTAAAGAAGATCACGTTTTGAAAGTTCTTGGCACAAAGTGAGTGCATAATAAAGGGTGCCTAGTTATGCTTCACTGATTCGAATCGTCTCTGAATCCTCTCTGGATTTTGACTTATTCCTGGAAAATATAAGAAGTAGCTGGAACTCGAGCTATTATAGCCTGATGAAGGCTTCTGCATTTTACAGAAGCAAACTGAGAAGCCTTTCATTTTATGGATTCCTGACTATAGATGTGAATCAGTTTCATAAGTTCAGTCAACCATCCGGGAATGTCGTCAACCACCTATGTAAGCAAGATAAAAACAAAAAGGAGAAATACTGCCTTAGGAGGAAAAAAAAAAAAAAAAGGAAAATCCAACGAACCCTGATGAGATACAACTCCCTAAAAATGAGAGATTTCCATTGGATTCCTGTGTCCCTCATATTTTGGCTAAAGCAATTTTCTTGGAGTAGATACCCTTTGATAATCACGTTGCCAAGTGAGCGCCATGCCGCGTGAAGAAAACAGCAGGAGAAACCCACTAGCTGGTGTCAGAACCTTGTCACGAATGAGTTTCTGGTGACTATTAGGTAGGCAAGTATCCTTCTACATTCTTACGCCTCTTTAGTCTAAACCAAAACCTGAAAACAATGGTCTTCGACATTCTTTCTGCCCCCACACCATTCCTAGACCAATGGAGGGCCCTCAGCAACAGCTCTCGTAAGGCGCAGTGACTCACTCGCAGTGAGGATGAGGGAGGCCCGTCTTCAGAGCTTGCGTCGGGATGGGAGGGGTGATGTGCCCACAGTCCGGGGGCCGCACCTCCAGCTGGGGCTTCGGATGTGCAACTAACGTGGGGCCACTGCTAACGGAGAACGTGTCCTGTTGGGCAGCTCTCCTATTAACCGACTTCTGAGTCTCCCCTTCCTTTGCGCTCATCATTCATTCATTCATTCATTCACAAAGTTTTATTGAGCGTTTATTATGCGCCAGGCACTGATCACAGTGAATAAGAGAAGGGCCCAGCTATTAAGGCGCAGAACACAGTCGTATGGGAAAGGCAGACATGCAGATAAAGAATCGTAGACTCCAACACGATACTTCACTGAAAGTTGGTGTTTGTGTATTCAACACCTCGAACTGGGAGGAAGTTGGGGCTAACTCTCTTTGGGGGAATTAGAAAGAGCTCATAGACAAGATGACATCTGGGCTGGGCCCTTGGTGGATGGAGAGGAGCTCACGGAGTTGGGCAGGGAACTGTGAATTGAGGGACAGTGGAGAAGGGGCATGGAACAGAGGCAAAGCATTTGGGGCAGAGTGGATGGTTTGGCCGGATTTCAACAGAGAAACCTGTGAGGGAGAGTATAGGAACCAGGCCTGGCAAGGCGGGCTAAGGGCCAATTTGTGTAGACCTTGAAAGCCACACTAAGGTATATGGACTTTTCCTCCAAGTGGAGAGGAGCCGCTGATGTGTCCAGTCGGCCTCCCTCGTAAAGGTATAGCTGTTGATATTTGTTACTTCCATTATGTGAGAATTATATAAAGCAATCCTCCAAAGTCAGCAAACCTGGTGGAAAGGGAGAAATTGGAGGGGAAAATATGCTACAAACTCAGAACAACTTTTCTCAAACAGATACGGTCAACTTTTTCTGGTCCAAAAATGGACAGAGGCCAAGTGTACACAATTCAATATGGCAGCAACTCCAAGAGGCTCCTTTATAATCTACTTGGTATGTCTTTATGTTTAAATAGGATGTGTGTCACAACTTCTGGGGACTCATTTCAACCAAAATGGTGACTTTTTATGCGAGGATGCTTAGAAAGGTGTTTGAGAAATCTTCCACTTTCAAACTCAGCATCACTTCAGACCATTCCAAACTGACCAGACCAACATAAACATACACAAGAAAGTGTCAAGCAAAGTACATGGCTCATAACAGGTCCTCTCTCCATTTTCCCTCAAAATGGTTCTCAGACTCCAGCATACAATCAGACTTACCTGGAAGGCTTGAGAGAAAACAGACTGGTGGGCTCTATCCCCGAAGTTCGTGATTCATTGGTAGTGGGGGGGGGGGCATCAAGAACTTGTATTTCTAGAAAGTTCTAGAAAGCGCCCGGCTGATGCTAATGATGTTAACCAGGAAGCTACAGTCTGAGAACCATTGCCCTAAAACATGAATAATACTCTAGAGACGCTGTTCGGGTTCGAGGGTCTTCCTTGTATAGTGAGCCTCAAGAGGCAATGGGTAGATGGTCAAAGCACATGGTGAGCTATTCTAAATGTTAACTGTTTATGATCTTGCTGGCAAATTTTGCTGAGCATTGCATGGGGTTGGTTCTTTTGGGGTGGCTGAAGCTGGAAGTCCCTTCCCATTTTCTTCTGACCCCCTGATTACCATTCCGTCCTGGATCAGAGCGGGGGGTCAGCCAATGCTACTTCCCTCCAGCAATCGGTTATGAAACCTGACTAGCAAATTCAGGAAGGGGAGTCTGACCAATGTCGGGGGCTGGATGCCCAATCCTGGCCCTTGAAGCAAAAGCAGAACCCCCTTGACTGGGGCCAGCTGCTATCAAACAGCTGGAGATCAAAGTGCAGGAATGGCCATGGGGCAGAACTGGGGTCCTGGAAATGTCCCCCTGCTTCCCTTCTCTTCTCTCAAAGGGACCTGGCATTCCTACTTTCCTATCCCTGGCAGACAGAGGGCAGACCAGAGGCCCTGGGACTCAGGCTTCTCCACAAAGTAAGGCCAGGCTTGACTTTAGTAAAGACAGAGCTAAAAGAAAATGGCGGAGGGGTCCCCTGGACCCTTCTGGAGAGGAGTCACACCAGGGTCGGATTCACCATCTGGGTTGTGGTTGCTGAATTATTGGCTCATGGAAGGTCTGTCTGGTCGCCACACTGTTTTGTATGAAACAGGCATGAGATCTCCCACACAGCTCACAGCTTCCTCCATTTGGGAGGAAGAAAAGGGGGGCTAGACACCAGAGGGCGCTGTGGCACCGGCTCATTCCCCAGAAGGCTCTGTTGGCCAAGGGTTCCGGGCCCCAGAGCAGCCCGTTTGAGTTCGGAGTGCCCCACTCCCAGGGACGTCCAACAAACTCACTGTGGGAAGCGATCCAGAAATGGGAACTTCACATTTTTGCTCAGTCCGAGTTGCCACGGATGATTCCACAGCTTTTCTGGAGGAAAAGAAATAAAGATTTACTACTATGTTAAAAGCACCTGTAGATTTTAAGACCTGTTCTGATTTCAGACACATTCAAAAATTGAAAGAAGTTAATGTGTACCTTGAAAACAAGAAAGTGAGGAAGTAATTGCCGGGGAAAATCCCACGGGGTTCTATGCAGATGGCCGTTTGCAGGTTTCGCTCCCACAGGAAATCATGGAGGAGTCGGGAAAATTCCCAGAGCCCAGGAAATAGCCACAGACACAATCCGTCAGGATTTCAGCCTGGGCATCAACAAAGGAGTCGGCCTCCCCACCGGAGGGGAAGCTCAAGTGATCACCGTGACTACCCCCGGAGTCCTTACTATTAGCAGAGTGAGCTAATTTTTTTTTTTTACATGGATTATCTCATTTCATCCTCACAGAAATCCTCCAAGATAAAGACAATCTTACTGGTAAAGACACTCAGGCTTAGAAAAGCTGAGTGGTGCAAGACCAGCTGGCGAGCAGCAATGCAGGGTTCCAGCCCAGCTTCTCGTGGGGGTGCCGAGGCACACACCCTGTGCACGGAGCTTCACAAATCAAGTCTCACTCGGTGGCCTTGTCGTCCCACCTCTCAGCTGTGCCCAGCAGCAGGTGCCCAGGGCACCCGTGGTGGCTACGACCCCCTAAAGACAGTGGGGATGGCAAATCAGCACAGACGGTCAGCTGAGCACTTGCGGCAGGGCTCACGGGGACATGGGTGGGGATGATGTATGAGCGGACGAAATATCTCTGTGCAGAGACCAAATCAAACAAGTTTTCCAGGACAGTCTAATTCAGCTACTCAGCAGTATCTGCTGTCCGATGATGCCTCAGTGATGGGTCAAACGATGCGCCCTGATTTTCAGGCTGCAAATTATGAAACTGGATGTCTTAGGAAGAATTGAGACTCTGGAAAGAGGAGCCTCAAGAGTAATCCAGGTTTGGCAGTGACCACACTTTATGAGATAATGAATGAAAAGGCCATTGAAATCAGAAAGCACCGTACAAAAGAAAGAGATGATTATACATGATCCTGTTCAGAACCACCTTCCCCTCCCCTCCCCTCCCCACCAAGAACACCTCCTCCCTTCCCGGGATCAGGCATCATGCACACTGTAAATAAAAAGTTTAGAAGTGGCTTCAAATCTCTATCCTGCTGCTCCTTAGTTGTGCAGCCCTGACAAGTGGTTTCACCTCCCTGAGCCTCAGTTTCTCCATCTCTTAAGTGGGACGAATAATCATAGCTCACAGAGCAGATACTACTATAGACCGCACACATTACTGAAGCTGTGAGTCAGGCACTGTGCCCACGGCTTTAGCTGTTTCAGCTCATTGCATCTTCCCCACAACTCTTATCCTCCAATTTATCAGGGAGGAAGGAGAGAGCCACAGGGGTCCAGCAGCTTGCCCGAGGACGCACTACCCCTGAGGGACAGAGAGGGAGCTCCAACTTGGGCTTATCAGACCCTAGGGCTTAGAATTCAGCCACCTACTGATTGGTCATAGAAGGGGCCAGGGATTGTCTGAGGGGAAATGTGACAAATTGGAGTTTTCACATGTAGAAATGAGACCTCGGACAATTTAAATGACATCTTAGGTCATAATCTAATGGCACAGAATGAATTTTGTTAAAGAGAAAAAGAGGGAGATGGAAAGAGGTTTCTAGTGGTCTTCTTCTTTTTCTATCTTTCTCTTTGCGCGGGACCTCATATTTTCCAAGATACTTTACATACGCAATCTCTTTTCATTCTGATGCTAATCCAGAGAGGTGCACAAGGCAGATTTCCTTATGTCTGTTTCACTGAAGATTAAATGGGCTCTAGCAGCTCCATGCCTGGCTGAAGGCCCCGCTGGTGACGAGGGTGCAGGGAAAATTTCACAGGGTTGCCATAGGATTAAAAGAGACAGGTCATGAGCAAATACCAGACACATCAACTGGCACACAGCAGGTGCTCAATAAATGCCTATAGGATCTGAAAGAGTTTTAAAAGGCTTCCTGGGCCATTCTCATTCACTCTTGTCCCAAGCACGGATCAGCCACTATGGGGCATGAGGGCAGGTCCCCACCATGGTGCAGAGAGAAAGGTTTGGACAACATGAACCACTTGGTGAAAAACTTGGGGACAGGAATGCCTGGGTGGCTCAGTCGTTAAGCGTCTACCTTCGGCTCGGGGCATGATCCCAGGCTCCTGGGATCGAGCTCTGCATCGGGCTCCCTGCTCCACTGGGAGCCTGCTTCTTCCTCTCCCACTCCCCCTGCTTGTGTTCCCTCTCTCACTAGCTGTCTCTCTCTCTTTCAAATAAATAAATAATCTTTAAAAAAAAAAAAAACTTGGGGACAGTTATGAGTGTCATCAGAGCCAGGTGGACAGGGCCACCAGTCCCTTCAGAGAATAGTAGAGCTGGGAGTAATCTAGAGAGAATCTGGTCCAGCGTTTTGCACTCACCATCATTGCCAGCCACTCTGAGACGGCCTGCCATGTCTGAATGCCACCAGCACTGCTGTTTACTTATGGTTTGCTCTAGATCAACTCCCTTTCTAATTCCAATGTGTGCCTTTCAGCATATATTCATGAAATCGTGGATTTGATTGGATGGGTATAGATTTTTCTAATATAAGCATCTCTAGCTGTATTTCTTTTTGTTTTTTAAAGATTTTATTTCTTTATTTGACAGAGATAGAGACAGCCAGCAAGAGAGGGAACACAAGCAGGGGGAGTGGGAGAGGAAGAAGCAGGCTCATAGCAGAGAAGCCTGATGCCGGGCTAGATCCCAGAACGCCGGGATCATGCCCTGAGCCGAGGGCAGATGCTTAACCGCTGTGCCACCGAGGCGCCCCTCTAGCTATATTTCTAATAAATAACTAGAACTAGTGATTAGGAAATTAGAATGGTTGCCGAATCACTATATTGTGAAACTAATGGAAAATTGTGTGTCAACTGTACTTCAATTAAAAAAAAAGAAATTCAAATGTGTCCACGCTCCACACTTCTGGGAACTCTGTCAAATGTCTTCAGAATCTAAAGGAGAAAACTCAGCACTAAAGAACACATGGCACAGAAATTTGGTGGCGCAAGGAGTCTTAGACTCAAGTTTTGTCCTTTAGAAACCAGGGCTCTTGGCCACTAAATGTTCCCTTTTTGACCTTATGATCTGCAACCTTGCCCAGCCAGCACGGTGAGGGACCGAAGTGTCTGAAAGTGGGAGACACACACACCATCAAGGCTTCGCAGTAGGTTCCCCCGTAGGACAACTCCGGGCAACCTGGGTTTGTCCTTCATACTTACTGGGCTATCTTCTCACTGGGTGTGGGTTACGTACAGTTTCACTGAGCCTCGGTGCCTCCGTCGGTTGAGCATCCGGCTCTCGGTTTTGGCTCAGATCATGATCTTGGGGTCATGAGATCAAGTCCCATATAGGGCTCCATGCTCCGCAGGGGATCTGCTTGAGATTCTCTCTCTCTGTCCCTCCCCTCATGCACACATGCTCTCTCTCTCTCTCTAAAATAAATAAATCTTAAAAAAAAAAGAAGAGCTATTTTTATTTTTTTTTGTAAGGTGTATGCCTCATAAACCTAGAGAGATGTTCATTGTCCCTTAAATTAAGGGGAAAAGTTCATAGCTGCTATTCACCAAGTGCTTACTCTCTGATAGAAATACCTGTCAGTCGGGCGAACGTATGCTTTGGGCCCAGCACCAGATTAGGGATTCGGCCAAATTATTTAATTCCCACAGTCCTGGAAGGAAGATATTATCGTCTGTGTCTTCCAGCAGCAGCAGAAGTGGGCTGTGAGCTCCAGGAGGACCCTCCTACCCTGAGTTCTTGTCACAGACGAGACGATGGCCGCAACTGGTCTGATAACAGCGTTGTCAATGCACAGCGCTCTGTCTCCTGAGCCTGGCCTCGAGGCGGGTGGGAGGAGGTTGGTCCCCATTATCCAACTACAGAAGCTGACACGCGAAGGGTTTCCCCGATTTGCCAATAAAATCACATGGCCGAGGCTGGGGACCCAGGCATTTCTGTCTCCAGTTCTTTCCAATGGCCAAGAACATTGCCTCCACTTGGTCGGACACATTTAATTGAAAGACGGAAACAGAAATAGCAGGAGCCAAGCACACCCAGCACAGACCGTGCCTGCCCGGGCGACGGTGGCCTTGCCGAGGGAAATGCCTGTCTGCCGGCCTCCCTGCAAAGGGCGACATCAGAGAAGCCTGTCATCTGATAGTTGACTGCTTATCCTGCCCGTCAGGTGGAAGTCAAAACATAGTTCAAGTTTAGTGAACTTAATCTATTTAATAATAAAAATAATAATGGCCCAATTAATAGCAATCCTATGCACTTTTATGGACGCTTTCATCTAAGAATCAAAGTGGTTTGGAAAAGAAGCCATCATTAGGCTGATTTTACAGATGAGGAAAATCGACATAAAGAAGTTAAATGACTTGCCCAAGGTCAGGGCCTGAGTCAGCACTGCAGCCCCGGGGAGAATGCCAGGCTCGTCGGGCTCTTCCCCCCTCCCTCTGTCCCTCCCCCTCTCTCTGTGCCTGGCACTTTGGTAGAATCCTTCATCTGAGAATCTTGAATTAATCTCCCAACAATTATCACCATTCATCAGTGGCCAATAACAACAACAAAAAAACCTCCACCTTCTTGCCAAGCTGCTGAGCCTCTGTCCTGTGCTGCCTCTCCAGGCCGGCAGGAAGGAGTCAGCGTGAGCACCCCCTGGACCTGGCTCGGGGGCTGCGTCTCGCCGCTCAGAGGGGCTGGTGCTCTACACAGCTGAGAGACCAGAGTGAAAACCAGGCAGCAGACCCAGCATTCATTCATTCATTCATTCGTTCATTCATTCTAAGATTTTATTTATTTGAGAGACATCGCACAGCAGGGGGAATGGCAGAGGGAGAGGGAGAGGGAGAAGCAGACTCCCCGCTGAGCAAGGATCCCAATGTGGGACTCGATCCTAGGACTCCAGGATCATGACCTGAGCCAAAAGCAGACACGTAACTGACGGAGCCACCCAGGTGTCCCAACAGACAGAGTATTTAAAACTATTTCTCACATAATAATTTTGCAAATCATTTTGGTGATGCTGCCTTTGAATTTCTGTTTCTCCGTTTGTTTATTCCAACTCACATAAATCCAGACATAATGGCATGGTAAAACACAAACAAACAAGCAAACAAACATAGACTTTGGAGTCCGATACACCTGGATTTGTATTTTGTCACGTATTAGCTGTGTGCCCTTAGACAAATTGCTTGACCTCTCTGAGCCTCAGTGTCTCCATCCACAAAATCAGCATGGCTGTAACTTAGGTGTCTTGGATTCCTACAAAATCAACTACATGTGCTCCCTTTCTCCCTCTCTTTCTTTAATGGAAACCCTGTAAGATGATATTTTGCATATCTAGTCCTTAGTATGTTACACACTGTTGTACACATTACATATGTAATGTATACATCCCAAACCAGATATATCAAAATTGATGGGTGATTTTTTTCCTAATTTTTAAAGGATTTTCAAGAATAATGTTAACAGCAATCAATTTTTACCTTACAACGCTTAGGAGCAATAGTGTCCTTCGACCACAGAAGCCACTCACAATTGTCGGGAGGTTCGAAAGAATGTTTGTGCTGCTGCATACTCCATCATCGGGAGCAATTTTTCTTAGGCACAGTCGAACAAAAGTAAAACAGCTAAAAAATGAAATAAAATAGAGGCACTTGAATAGCTCAGTGCATTAAGTGTCTGACTGTTGATCTCGGCTCAGGTCTTGATCTCGGGATCACGAGTTGGGGCGGGCCCTACACTGGGGTCTGGGCTGGGCCTGGAGCCTCCTTCAAAAATATTAATTAATTAATTAATTAATTAATTAAAGTAAAATACAATATCCTGCCTGTAAGTAGGGGAAAAGGGAGCTGAAAGAAGAAAAAAAGCGGTAGCAGAAGGGATAGAAGAGGTTCTGGGAGCAGGCATGGCCCTTCAAGACGGTGTGGGGCTGCCCAGCTGGACCAGGGCAGCCCCACCGATGCACTGGAAGACAGTGGGGGGATCTTCCCCGCACAATGGGAAGTAGGTCAGACTCACGACAGGACTTGTCCAAGTTCACAGAGCCAGTAAGCCGCCTATAGGATTTGTCTGACCCCCAAGAATGGGTTCTGATGGGGCACTTAGAGACCTTCATTTTTCACAGATTGGATGGTGAAGAGCATTTCTTGTTATAGCCCGAAGGTCCCAGCAGGAAACAGCTGGCACACTCACCTGAGCCCCTGAGGATCAACCAGAATCAGGGGTGTGGCAAAGTGGAATGCGATACTGGGGTGGCTGCGTCCTGACACCCAAATGGATGAGGGAAGGCAGCGGTTCTTGGAACCTGAAAAGAGTGTTATATAGAAAGGGGCCCCTGCAACAAAATGGGGAAGTGGTATGGAGAATAAATACTGCTCCCTCCTTTCTCTCCTTCCCTCAATCTCCAGCCGGGCTCCGCATGACGAAATTACAGTACAAGGCAAAGGGCAAGGGAATCTGTCTTCCAGGTCAGCCTGTTGGGGCAAAGAGCAGAAGAGAGAAGTGTAGACAGTGATGTGGGGCAGGGCAATAGAAGGACCAGTCTTCCCTCAGTCAGCAACAATCCCAGTGGTAAGACTCCCCTCCTCCTAGAGTCAGGTGGTCAAGTCCTTGCTGGTCAGCCCTAACCTTTGCTGAGAGTCCTCGAAAAACCCTGTCAGTAAGCAGGAAAGCATCCCTTGGAAGCTGGCTAGAGAGGGACATTCAGTCCATTTTACAATGACAAAGTTGAAGTCCAAGGAGGCTAAGCCTTTGGCACAAACACACCAGGGGCATCGCCAAGAAGAGATGATGTGCATGAGTTGCTCATTCTGGCCTGTAGCTGCCATCTCCATTCATTCATTCATTCATTCATTCATTCATTCATTCAGCAATTATCTGATCATCTCTAGAGTGCTATTACATTCCAGACATCCAGTTCAACCTCAAGCCAGCAATGACATTTAATCACCCTCCTATGGTTCAATTATAAATAGTTATAATCACTGACGTTTATTTAGTGCTTCTTGTCAGCCAGGGGCTGTGCAAAGAACTTGTTCCTTGCCCGCATCATCCCATTTCCTGCCCACAATAGCTCTTGGAAGGGGTAGAATTGTTACTCTTTTTTATGAACAGGAAATCAAGGCCTGGAGAGCTTGAGTAACTTGTCTCCAGTGGCCCAGCTGGTAAGGGATGGAACTGAGCTCAGAGCCTAGATCTTTCTGACTCCAGGAGCCAGTGTTTCACCCCCCTGCTGCATATCAGAGGCTCAAACTGGAGGCCAACTGCAGCCCCAAGACATGCTTTCTCTTAATTTACATTAGGCCAACATTCAAAAACTGAGATTCCATTTTTAACAATTCAGATTTTCTTACTTTCCTTGTAAACGTCTGGACTATTTGGCCACATGGGGCCTGCCTTTCTTCCTGGCACAGCTGCCCGCCTGCATAGCTTTACTCATAAACACACTCCTTCCCTGCCCCCCCCACCACACCCCTGCCTGCCTCCGCAGCCAGCTGGGTTGGTGGTCCTACTGGTCTGCCTCTTTTTTCCCTGGCAAAGTGCAATACCGTGATATGGGGTGACTGCCCCCAGGATGGGGACTGGAGCTCTCTCCCTGCAGAGGGTGCCTTTTCCTTTCCACTTGGCCAAATCTACAGGAAACCCGCACACAAAGAGGTCAGGGCCGTAAGCAGCTACGATCATACCTTTCCTCTGCTCCTCCTGGCCTGCCCCAGCAATGCAGCACAAAAGGCGGCCCCACAATGCCAGGAAAATGCCCGACCAAAGAGGCCTGTCTCCAAATGCAGCCCATGGCAACGCCATTGAGGGCAGATAAAACACTTTCAACAATGTCACCTTTTATCTTCGCTTTGTGGGCCAAAGGAATAAAACACAGTTGCCAAACACAAATTAATGTATAATTATTTTCCTTGCCTGAATCATTTGCTTTCATGTGTCAGAGCACGCTGAGCAAATAGCACCACACCTTGGACTTTAATTGTGGTAATCGGGGCTCTGAGCCACGAGAGAGACTTTTCTAATGCCTCCTTCAGCGCTGACTTTCAAGTGGAAGCAACTGATTCCACCCCCACCTCGCCTCTTCTTTTTAAGGAAAAAAAGACATATATTGGGGGAGGTCTCGGGACCACTGCAACCAATGTCAGGGCTCCTTCACCAGGGGAAAGTGTCCACCCTTCCAAATAGGAACACGACTGCCTGCTACAGGGCACTGTCGCGCTAACGACTGTTCTTTCCTCGTATTCATTTGGTGACTAATTATTTGTTTAGTGAAGGTAAGACCACCTATCTTTGTATTAGTACTGTAATGGGATACCTGTTACATTGCTTCTCTGTTCAGATGGTCTTGAAGTCGGAGTCACGTGAAAGTAAGGGGCAGAGGGAAGTGAGGGTTTGCCACAGGCCTCTGTCACCAGGGGCAGCGGGGCCACCTTCAGATCCTCTGGGTCTCGTGTTTTAAGTTATGTTGAGCTCTTCTTTCTTCTTTCTGCCTTGGCAGACATGAGGTGGCAGTCCTAGGTACACGACGATGTCTTGGACAACAGGCACCAGCTCTTTCTTCTGTCATCGGACCATCGCCTCCCCCTCATCATTTGGGACGGCTGCTTTCAAAGACCTTTGTGGGGACTCAGAACCCAACCGTGGGTTGTCTTTACCTCTAGTTCCTCAGCCATGGAATGACAATGTCCCTGAACAAGAGTCCCATCTGTTTTTCCCGAGACTCAGGTCTTTCAGGGTCCTTGCGGGTGAGGGAAGATGATGGAGTTGATGACTTTGCTTTTCTTTAAGTCATAAATGAATTTGGATGCTGCTTTGAACATGAGACAGAAAAGTCCCTGCATTTGGAAATTTTTTATCCTTTCCATGTTGGTGGTTTTCCTCACAATGTGAGTTAGTAGTAACACAGCTGGCACATAGTAGGTATTCAGCAATATATGATAAGTAGAGGAACACAATATGTATTCATGAAAACCTTAAAAGCATTTTTTTCCTGAGGGGGATTGGTTAGGGGGAGAGGGCTCGTTCTTTATTCATCCAGTCACACAGGCACACATTCTTTTATTCAACAGTTAGGGAGTTCCTATCCCAAGAACTGAGGAAAAGAAAAAGACTGAATCCCTGCTCTCAAGAGGGGCAAGGAAGACGCAAACACGGGTGGAGTTTCAGAGCACTGGGGCAAGGGCTACTATGGAGAGAAAGACAGCTGGTTCTGTCCACCCCATCGGTGGAAGACTGCAGAGTTTAACTACTGATTCTGGGAATGCAGTTCTATTTTCATTGACATTACCAGTTAGGATGAAAGCAAAACAATAAGGATCGTGTTGGAACCCTACTTGTTTGTCCATGATGCGAGCACTTTCTTTGCTGAGTTGGTTGCTGATTTTCAAATACTGGAGGGACGTTTCTTCGGTGGGCTGAGGGTTGCTATTCACAATGTAAGGCTCCAGCCATGACAGGCTTGTAAGTTTAAGCTGCATTATTGGTAGTTTCTCCAACACTTTCTCAAGTCTAGACCGTCAGCCCAGCAATAAACTAAGCCCTGATTGGTAGCATTTGCCAATTTCTGTGGTGTAAATGCTCCAGCCATGCCGCTTTCAAAGCCACCAGTATGACGTCACTGAGAGAGGTGCAGTAACGCACCATTACGTAGAATTTCCAGCACACAGATGCGATGGGTGTAAATAATCTTAAGAGCAGAGATAATAGTAAAATGTAATAAAATAATTAGGAAGTGATGAGTTTTGACTATTTATGACCTTTGTTTTTAATATAATTTATTTAATTATAAGTGTTTATAATTTAATCCTTAATAATTGCTGTGTTTAACAACTGGCTTGCAAAATTCTCAACAATTTAATAATTGGCTCTCGCAGGCCCGTAAGGGCAGGCTCGGCACATTCCTGTGCCTGATCCAACCAGAGGGTCAAGGAGAGCTTCTCAGAGAAGGAGATCCCGAGCGCGGGAGAAACACCATGGTGTAGAGAAGACATCGGGCTCCAAAAGCAGCTTCTGTGACCTTGTTGTTAGTGCTTTGCCGTCTTGGCCTCAGTCCCCTGTGCCTTCAAATCAGTATGATAACGCCCAATCACGGTGTTGTTTTGTAGAGGAAGAGCCCGGCCTCTAGCAGGGCCCTCACGTGCTAACTTTCCTAAAGGCAAGTTGCAACCCCAGCGGGTGGTGGGGGAGCATGAGGAGCACTCCAGACAAGGAAAGCTAACACACAAAGCGGGAGAGAGCCAGCCGGGCACTTGTGGGAACGGCCAAGTGAGGGGCAGACACAGCCTTCGTGAAAATACAAATGGGGCTGGGAGAGTATGCAAGGCCTTGAATGTTAGAAAAGTCCCCTTGATCGCGGAGGTTGGAACCTAAGCACTGCAGCAGGGGAAGCCTGTCCATCCGGGCTTGGTTCTTCATCTTTAAATAGAGCTCTCTCGGCCATTCCATCAGCTGGGGTGATTGTGGAGACTCAGGGGACTGCGGTTTGTAAAGTGCTCAGTGCAGAGCCTGGCACACAGTAAAAATTAGTTTGTTATCGTGGTTTTCAGTATGCACAGAGCCCCGCTCCGTGCGAGGAATGGCAGGAGGCAGTGTTCGTTACCTCAGGCAGTACTCCCCCACCCCATTCCATCCCAACACCTGCGCCCTTGGTCCGAAGGTAGAGCTGGTGAGGCATAGGGTCGGCCAGAAGTGGCTTTCCCCCTCCAGATCCAGAGGGCCCAGGAGGTCGGCACCCCGGGGGCACTCTCTCTGAGTCCCTTTGAAAGAGCAATCACACCAGACTGCGTCCCCAACAGCCCCCACAAACCTCTTTCAAGTTCCTGATTGGCCTCCAGCTGCTTCTAGGGTGTGCACGATGCCCCCCCCCCAGGGCTGCCCGGAGCCCTGCCCCTGGGACAGCCCTTTCTTCCTGTGCCAGGTAGATGGGGGTTTCATCTCAGTCAACACAAAGCAAGGGCAACAGAGATTCAGGGTGAGTCTCTGGATAATTTCGGGCCCTAAATGCTGTTGCTGAGGAAACAATCAGAGACATTTGCTTATTTGTTCTGCATGAAATAACCAGTTTGCCTGTTTATAGAAAGCTATTCAGAGCTCTGCCGTTTCTCTGGCCCGAACAGACACACAGCCAAGAACTTGCTGTTGCTTTCTTAATTAAATACCTACTGTGTGCCAGGGGCTTTCACGGGGTTAGTCCCAGACTACCACCCACAGTCGTGAGAGATTTCTGGAGATAAGCCTGGTCAACAGAAGAGAAATTTTGTGTTTACAAAGCAGCTGTGCGTTCGTTATTGTCTCATCCAAGCCTTAGGACAACTCCGAGAGGCAGGCGTTATTAGCGCTGTTTCAGAGATAAGGGAAATGAGCTGCAGAGAAGTTAAGTGAACAGTGGGAACCTTGATTATGTTTGAGCACTTAGGGCGTGAAGTAGTTTTGCACGCGTGGACCCATTCCCGAGCGGCTGCAGCTGGGTGAGCGCCTGGGTGCTATCCCTGCCTTCCTTTTACAGATGAAGATTCTGAAGCTTAGATGTAGCTGCTAAGTGGGGGAGCAAGGATTCCAGCCCTGATATCTTTCCAGACTCCAGGCCCTGAACCACGACTGGCAAAGGGCCCAGAGACCAGGAGGTGGGGTCTGCGTGTGTCTCCAGGGGGCTGTGTTCTCCCCCCTTCTCCCGCCACCCTGAAGATCTTCACCCTCTGAAGGTGGAATGACGTGACCTGAGGCTAAGATTCAGAAGCCAACGCCAGCGCTGTGTGGGTTCAAGTCCATCCACGGTTTCTGGGTCCACTTGAGCCAATTCTCCTTAATTTCTAGATTTCGGTCCAGAAAATTAGAGAGCAAATAAAATCCATCTGCCATCCTCCCTCAAGCTCCATCTCTCTCGCCCAGGAAGATGTGACCCCGGCGATGAGCGAGGGACTGCCCAGTGTCCAAGGAGGGCTGGGGAGGGCTGGGTGCACAAGGCACCAGAATCTTTGGCTGTACCTCTGTGCTGTTGGCCAGGCCGAGCGCCCGGCTCCTCCCAGCACAGCCAGCTTGGCCCCTTCTCCCCACAGCTGCTGCCCCAGGCCTGGACCAGACATTGCATCACATGCCTCTCCTCCCAAACCATGTCTCGTGTTGTTCTTTCTTTCTTTCTTTTTTTTTCTTCTTCCTTTGTTTTCAGCCAGATCCACACCAATGTAAGAGACCTCCTTCACCTCCTGAAGGTAACCCAACAGAGAAAACGAGAGGGAACGGGGCTGGACGAGCATGACACATGGGAGACCAAATATATACTGTGTGCTGAATGCTACAGAGACAGAGGCTTCGCCATGATGCTCTGGGGCCTCAGCAGAATCTGGTTTTCATAATAAAAATATGGCCGACAACGACTGGTGGACTCCTCATCTTTGTGGAGGGTGGGGGGCGCTGAGCCTGGAGCCATTTGGAATCCCAGTTCTGCTCTCTGTGGCTGTGTCACTGTGGGCAAGGAGCTTAATCCCACTGAGCTCTTGCAGCGTCTTATGGGAAATGGGAGAACACCGACCGGAGCTGGATAAATCTTCCCTGAGCCTCTCAGAGCTCTGTGGTGGCAACTATTATCAGGTGCATTTTATAAATGAGAAAACTGAGGCACAGTGAGGTTAAGTCACTTGCCCTAAGTCTTAGAATTAGAAAAAGCAGAGGCAGGATTCACACACAAGCCCCCTACCTCAAAACGACTGTTTTAGGCCCCTTCCCTTCTCATGGTTGAACCTGGAGGTGGTAACTTTTCAATATCATCCCTTTGCCCCTGAGGGTCTTAGAGGTAGGTGTTCTGAGAAATGACTGGTTCATACCCAGGAAACATGGAGAAGAATCCCTCCACTGTCAGGTCACCCCACCCCCACCCCCGCCCCATTGTATAAACGACACTTCCGTTATCAAACATTTTCAAAACAGAGTTAAGCCCAAATTAATAAATTGTAAACAATCCATAATCCCACTCACTCCAAGGTAACAATTCCTAACTCCTTGTGAGTTTAATCCAGACTCTTTTTATGTATACAAATACATACTTCTAATATTATTTATATGATTGTGTTATATGATATGTATTATATGATATATAACCTTTTATTTTGATTTTTGGTCCTGAAGTGGAAATCACTTTATGAATCTATATGATTTTACATACATGTGCTGTGAAAGCCATGTAGGCGATGCAGAAAATGATGAAACTCAAGTGAAAAACCACCCCAACCCCACCAGCCTGAAGTGATCTCTGTTTACTTGGTGTTGCATATCCTTCTCAGCCTTCCTCTGTGTAGAATAATGTATATACACCACATTTTTTATACAAACGTGACCATACTTGCAGTTTTCTGGTTATTTTTTCTGTAATATTATATTGTGGGCACTACCCCCATGTCAATAAATACAGCCCTATATTATGGTTTTCAATGGCCACACAATATTTCATTTTTTGCATGTGTCACAATTTGTTTAACCATTCTCCATTGTTGGTTGTCCAGATTATTTCTAAAATTTTTCTTTTTACAAACAGCGCAGTGATGAACAGCCATATGGCTGAGTTTTTGAACATTCTTGGTTATTTTCCTAAACTAAATTCTAAGAATTAGCATGCCTGCATTTAAAGGCATGTGTGCTTTAGACAGTCATGGACTTAAATAAGCACTCTGCTCCTGGGACATTCAGATGCGAAGGTTTTCAAAAAGAACTCATGAATTGCGGAAATGGTGAGCCCACTGCATCCTACCCCAAGTGAGGAGTCTATAGGGTGAATTTGAACCATTGGTGTTTGTCTCTGCCCCTCTGAAAAGGGAATCCTATTTCTCAGTTGACTTAGTTTCTTCCTTTTTCTAACGTTCACATCATGCAGGTTTATACTTCTAGCTCAGATGACAGGCTCGCTCCAGCTCTTGCGATCCAAACAGATCAAGCAAACCCTCAACACCGTGTCTTTCTGAATCATCTGCACTCCCAGGGCTTACGTCTTCCCCCTACATCACTCTGGGCACATCTTGACCGGTTTCCATGGCAAAGCCCTGCACATCAAGCATTGCCTGCACTCCTGCAGAATTTCCTGGGGGATTCTGACAAGGAAGAGTGCTCACCCTCTGTTGGCAGTCATCCCGGCTTCTCCAGGGTCCCACTTGCTCAAACTTCCGCTCCTCGTGGGGAGGTCTCTCTCTGCCTCATACCTTGCACCACACCCAGTTAGCTCTTTATTCTCTTTCCTCCTTGGTGTCCACCCGGGGACTTCACATTTGTTGCTCAAACATCCCCTAGAGTCTCACTTTCTACCCTAAACAAGATATCAAGGTTGTTTTTCAAATGAATGCAATGCTCTCCCAAAAGACAATTTTCGTTGAATAAACTTTTCAACCTCTACCTTACGTGTCTCCATTTTATATATGATCAACCTATGGGACGGTCTCAATTTAAAATAGTTTGTTCAGGGGTGCCTGGGTGTCTCAGTGGGTTAGACATCCAACTCTTGGTTTCGGCTCAGGTCGTGATCTCAGGGTCCTGGGATGGAGTCGTGCGTTGGGCTTGTGCTCAACACTGAGTCCGCTTGAGATTCTCTCTCCCTCTCCCTCTGCCCCTCCTGCTTGTGGTCTCTCTCTCTTTAAATAAATAAATAAATCTTTAAAAATTACATAAATATAATAAAATAGTTTATTCAATTGTGCCCATCAACCTAACATATGTCCTTAGAAATTCCAACAATAATTGGTTATTCACCCTGACTCTCCCAGAGTACAGCTATCATTTGTGTCTTCTGATTTGGGTTCTGAAATCATATTCAGCACACATAACACAAATAAAATCACATTTGTAGAATTTCAGCTCTTAACAGTCTGCCTTGCATTAAGATTACTTGTGTACATGCATATTTCCACCTTCTTCTTCCATTGGGTTGTAAATTTCTTTAAGGCAAAGACATAATTCCTCAATTTTAGACCCTTCAACTTCATCTCCCCAGGCCTGAGTATGGTGCCTAAAATAAAGTTGTCCTACAGTAAATGCCTACATATGTAATTGGTTGTGATGTCCTCGGGTCCTTAGGGTGTTCCCAAAACTTCTCAGGGGACCCTCTGAACCATTACACTGTCATTAACATATATGAGTCACACAGACTATGCCAACAGTGAGCTGGGCAAATATTTTTGTTTTTGTTTTTCCATCTCAGGAGTTACTTCCCTTCTGGTACATCAGAGAATAAATAGAGAACTCTCTCTGAAGACCAATAGGTTTAGACATTCCCTATGAGGCTTTCTTCCCAGATGGTTCACATTGGACTTTTGCCCTTGAAGAGCAGAGGGGCCTCCAATGTCTATCTCTCAAGTCACTAAGTCACCTGCACCCTATGCCAGGAAAATAATTCTCTGATGCATCAAAGATGAGAAACGTTCTTTCTAACACAGGAGTTCTGTTTTTCCGGAATCTGTAATTTGGAAAGCACGATCAGGTGCTCTCACGTGGCTTATCCCATTGATTTGCCTAAAATGATTGCATGAGGTAGGGAGAATAATGCCCATTTATAAAGATCTGGAAACAGAAGCTCAAGAAGGCAAGGTGACTTGGAGCCTTGGGAACAACTGCTAGTACAAGACAAGGCCAGGACACACTTGTTAATGTGAACTTGTAATCGTTCTCTAGATGTTGCCGTGTATATGCCTTGCCTCTCCCAATCAAAATTTTTACCTCCTCCGGGGATATGACCATGTATGCAAATTTTGTGTCTCTCCCGAAACCTAGAACAAGGTTGAATTCACTGTCAAGTTCATAAAGCACAATTTGTAGTCCATTACCTCCTTGCTTGAAAGCTATGTTTCTCATTTCTTGCTAAAGAAAACCCAACCCAAATTCTTTGGCTTGATACCAAAGGACTTCTACAACTGGTCCCAATCTCTCTTTCAAACATTTTTTTTCCCTCAGAATTCCCTTAAACAAAACTTTTATTCCAGTCAAACTGATGTGTTAAGGATTCCTCAAACCTGTCTTGTACCTTCCCACCCCAGTGCCTTTGCACATACTAGTCCTTCAGCTTAATCCATTCTCTCCTCTCTTACTCCCTGGCTCCACTCCTCTTTACCTCCTGACCTCCTCATTTAGGAAACAACAGCATAACCAGATTCTGAATCCAGAAGGTGCATTTCTGGGGATGGAGCTAGAGGGTATATGGCCGTACCATTGATTGGCGAGAAAGTAAACATAAAAATAATGTTCTACCCTTCTGTCACTTTTTCTGTGCTTATAACAGTCTGACCACCAATGCGCCGATCACATATCACACATTTCCCCTGCTACTATCTTGTTATTATAGGCTTAATAATAATTCTGTTAGTAAATACTACCTTGAAACATTATAAAAAAAGACCATTTTGGAGACCATGTTTGGGAAGAATACGTGCTTCATTTTCCCCGTTTGCCTTCCCACAAATGTGTCTGCTTGGATATTGTCACTTCTGGGCGGTTCTCTCTATCTTCCCACCACTGAGTCAGGGCCTTCCTGGAGTTCTCATAGCCCTTGGTCTTCCCTTTCACAGTGTTTACTACCCTGAATTGTAACTGTACTTTGATATTCTATCTTTTCAACTAGATTATGAACTCTTAAAGAGCAGGGATTGTGAATACTCACCCCCATGGCCCCGAGAACCAGTCAAGGAAGTGCATATGAGGAAAGATTTTATGAAATCATCAGTAGCCAGACTGACCCTTACATTCAGATGCTCCCATTGCTTAAGCAGTCGTCACCTCCCCTTTCCTGGATGGGCAACGGCTCCCTGTGAGAGCTGCTTTGCAGTTTCATCTGGGTCAAAGGCCACCACTCAGGGCTCTGCGAAGGATGCTCCCGCCTGACCAGAACAGATGACATACATGAAAATAACATGTGTAATGTACACACGGGCTCCCCCAGTGAAAGCCGATCGCGCCGTCCGGCAGCTGCCCTGACTCGTGTTTCGTATCACGTCTTGAGAAGAGGTGTCTTGATTTGCCAGCGGCCTTGTTTGCTTGAGTCATGCCCCTCTCTGGGGTGGGCCTGAAGTGGGACAGCCAGAAAGGAGCTCTTTTCACCCAAATAGGCTGTCGAATTACTGATGACTTCAGATGCCAAGAGGCTTTGATCAAGATTTCTGCACCAGGCCTTGTATAACCACCAACACTTCAACCAGCCTGCTTTTCATTATTTTGTGAGCTCAACAGGGGCTGCTCAGGATTTTTTTTTTTTTTGAATCATTTAGCTGGTAATGGCTTGCACAAAAAGAGATGGCTCATTTAGCTCTGTTTCTTGTCCAGTTTTCTAAATGGGAAGCAAGTCTGCACTATGGGAGTGGGTTTTGATATATTTCATGTTCTCTGGGTGCTACTGCAGTGGACCGTGCTGTCCCCACCTGTTTTGAATCTATTAGGAAACTTGTAAGGGGTTTTGATTGTCCAAGTTTGATTGGGTGCTAGGGTTGGAGTTGACGAGGTAGGAGTAAAACAAGACCAACTCAGTTCCCAACAGCCAGCCTCTAACAAGCTGGTATTTGTTAGAAGATATTTTTGTATGACAAATGCTGGAAATTGTAATGGCCTTTAATAAAGTGTAATCAACAATCCGTCAAGTGGAGAGCTAGCTGCCTCACAGTGTAAACCGCTGTGATTCTCTGCAAAGGGACTCTTCTCCCTCCACCGATAATAAATAATAGCGATAAAATCCCGGGAATCTCTAGAATGAGTTAATAAGCTGGCTCCTGGTGCCCCTACCCCAGCCCTGAAAAAGGAGGGCTCAGGAACTTCTAGAAGTAAGGTTGATTTTTTTCAGATGGCATGCCAAGATTATAGATGATTCAAGCAAAGAATGGCTCGTGAGATTAAGTGCAAATCTCTTATTGTATCAGTACCCTAGTCTCACCAGTGGTAAATTAAAGGAGAAAAGATTATAAAAAGGGGTCCGGGTAGCCCCCAGTTCTGTGGCTCCGAGTCCCTCTTCCTGTTGGAATCTGTGGTGATTAGTTAGAAAGGACTCTGGCCATGAGGTTGGGCAGCCTGGATTTGGTGCTTGGCCTGCTGATTCTTGGGGATGGGAGAGTAGTGGGTGGAGTGGTGGCCACGCATGAGATGTGCCTACAGCCTAATCCTGGAACCCACAGACAGTCCAACCCCAAGAGTGAACAGTAGGGCAAAGTACGGACTTTGAGCGATTATGGCACATCATCTGTTGTAACAAACGTACCGCACGGTGGGGGGTGTCGATCGTGGAGGAAGCTATGCATGTGTAGAGGAGGGGGGACCAGAAAGCTCTATCCCTTCCTCTCAGTTTTTCTGGGAACCTATAACTGCTCTAAAAAAATAAAATCTTTGAAAAAAATAAATGAAAATAAAATACGCAAACAAAACCAGAGCCTTTAATAGCTCCAGAACTGTCTCTGAGCCTCTCTCTGAGGGCAGATGGCATTCTTCTCCCTGTAGACCAACTTTCTGAAGCAAGTGACGGCTTGGAGTTTCCTATATCTTCAGACTTAGATTCTCCTAAAAGTATTCCTCTTGATAGTCACTCAAAATCTCCTAGGAGTCGTCAGCACTATAAAAGATGCAAATGCACGGCTTATTCATTGCAGTTTTATTAAGAACAAACCATGGAGGCACCTAAGTATCCAACCGGAGTCCCTAGTTAAATAAACACAGTGTGTGTACGCGGTGCACGACTTACGCGGAAACCTCTGTGATCTGATATGCAGGGACCTGTGGGATATATTGCTCAACAAAAACACTCATATGCTTATTTTTTTTAAAAAAAAGAGATGCAAGAAGAAGGGCCAGAAACAAACAAACAAAACCAGAAAAACAAACAAAAACAAAAACCCTGCTTAACTCTAAGAAGCGGGCGTGAACAGTAAAGTGAAGGGCTAGGAAAGGGAATCTGAATGAACTTTAAATAAACCATGTCCATGTTCTTTTGGTCACAGAAACAAAATTAAATCAAACAAGATGAAATAATACCCTAACGTTGAATACAAACAAAAACACTGAACCTAACTGTATATGACATTGCTAGCCACGGAGGAGAAAAAGAAAAAGGAAAAAAGTCGAGTATTGCAGAAATCACAGATTCTGGGAGTGGGGTTTTATCAGCCAAAGACCCAGAAGGCAAAAGCATTGAAAAAAATCATACTGAGGTTCGAAAGGGCGTAACCGTACCAATAATGCTGCACGACTTGGTATGTTCTCTTGCAGCGAGCACCAAGATACTGGCTCTGGAGTTTGGGGTTAAAAAGAAAAGAAATGTCCCAGGAGGGATTCTGACTGGGACTTGGGTCAGGGTCCCACGTGGTTTGGGGGCAATTAAGTGGAAGGTGTATGGGTGGCCTTGACTGGACGTGATGCGGCTATGCTTACCCCGGAGAGAGGAGAGAACAGGGCAGATCAGGCAGGAGATGCCCACGTCCCTGCATCAGGCAACGTGTAGAGATGCACAATACAGAATGTTACTCCCATCAACCAACCGCCGTCCTTCCCAGTGTGATTACGTTATGGGGCGGAAATGTTCAGAGCTGGAAAAACTCACACTTTTGTAGTATTTGTCGTCTCGAATCTAGAGCAGCAGTAGACAGTGCAGTAGATTCGGGCTCCCTTTCCACAGACCCTCCTGCAGGAGACTTGTTTCCAGTACACAGATCGGAGAGGGGCGGAGGCGAGAAGACTGAATTGTAGAGCAAAGAGTATGGCGCCGGGCCTCCTGGCTTTGCTTCGGGCTCCCTGGGCCCCAGTCTGCTCCTCTGTAATGTAAGGGCTGGAAATGCCTTTGCCTTTTCTGAGACTCCACCGCATCCCTGAGGGTCTTCAAAAGTATTGATGGGAGGGGCGCCTGGGTGGCACAGCGGTTAAGCGTCTGCCTTCGGCTCAGGGCGTGATCCCGGCGTTATGGGATCGAGCCCCACATCAGGCTCCTCCGCTATGAGCCTGCTTCTTCCTCTCCCACTCCCCCTGCTGTGTTCCCTCTCTCGCTTGCTGTCTCTATCTCTGTCGAATAAATAAATAAATAAAATCTTTTAAAAAAAATAAAAAGTATTGATGGGAGTCCCAGGGGCGTATTTCAAGGGCCTCTCTACACGTCCTCATGGTCATGATATCATCAAGAGTCCTCGTTAGGGGCTGGTTATAACTCAGTGTAATCAGTCTGGTTATTCCATTCTTACCATGAAGTATACAAATCTGTGCTTCATAAAATTGAGAAGATAGTAATTATTCCCTTATAAACTCAAGGATTTAAAAAAAAAAAAAAAGAAGACTGGAGAAAAGAGATGGGTGTAAGGGGAGGGGGATGACAGGGGTGCAAATCTGAGGCTCAGAGAGATACAGAGGTTTGCCTGGAGTAACTCAGCAGACAAGAGGCACTGAGCCTGGCCAGTCTGCCTCCCAGCCTGGGGTCATCATGGCCCCCACCCACACCTGAACCAATTCACCTCCCATGCGCTCTAGTAAGGGTCACATTCGAGAACCTCAGACACCCCTCTTCCTCCTCCTCCCCAACCTCCCCTGTCCAGTGCTGGGTCAGCACACTCTGACCCAAGTCACCAGCCAGGAAGCTTATGAATGGCTAGCCCTAGGGGCAGTGTGACTAACACATAAGGCATTGTCAGGTAATGGACCTGGAGGGTTTTCCTAATTATGCAAGATTTAGAGCACAGAATGCAGACTCTAGAAACCACAGAGGACTGAGGGCCTGATCTCAGTTGAGTGGGCACAAGCAGACCCCACTTCCCTTGGAAGGAGCCAGAAGAACGGCAGAAGTTTGCAGCATCTCCTCCTCTGAGATCAAATAGTACCTTCTTTGGCATTCCCGATTTTCCTGCCAGGCATTTGTCTTTCTCTCTAAAGTGTTCCCAGGGCACCTTGTTTGCCTTTATCAAAGTACTGATTACACTGTTTTACGATCCTTTTACTTCTCTGTCCCCACCAGCCTGAGCCTCTGGCACAGGGGACCAAGTTTGACAGGAAATATTGACCGAATGAATGAGTGATCAAATGAATGGAAAAATAGACCTGTTTCTTCTTGTCCTCCTCTGCCTGCTGCTTAAGTGACAGGGTGTGAGACATAAGAAAGCCCAGACGCCTAAACAAACCGACTCCTATCTGCACTTGGCAGGACCCAACTCTAAAAGGTTTCCCTCACACTCAGGGAATGACCGTGTCATTAGGAGTCCTGTGACTTTCTTCACAAGATAAGTAAAGTTGCCCCAGGATCTTTTGGGTTTCCGTGAGCCTAGTTTAAGGCCATTCTAGATTCCTTATAAAAGACCTTGTAATGTATAGAATTGTGAATCACTGTGTTGTATGCCTGAAACTAATATAACACGGTATGTCAACTATACTTCTAAAAAAAAAAAAAAAGGGCAGGGAAAAGGTGCCATTCAAGGTAGTAATAAAATGCAAAGCTTGAAAAAAGACTTTGCTGATCATGCAGAGGAGGTGGGAAATGGTCTTTGCCACCGGACTGACTGCTCTGTGAAGGCCAAAGCCATCTGCCTGATTTGTTGCTGTCATTGCAGGGCTCACCCCAAAGCCTGGCACACAGAATGTCCTGTGAATAATTCTTTCATATAAGCTTAGGTTCTGCAGAGCTGGCTTGGCTTGATGGCAGGGGCAGAGGGGGGTCCTAGGGCTCTAAGAAACTATGAGCTCTCAGGGGTTCCTAACTCTCGCTTCAGCGGGAGAATTTCTATTTTTATCTGCATAACATATCAGGCATCTGCATAAGTCTTTTTGAAAAAAGAGTTCCCCTGCCAAATAAGTTTGACAATCAATCATGAGAGTAACTATGCTTCCTTTCCCTTCTGGCCCTGACAGCCAGCAAATTAACACCTGGTCCCATGAGCAGAGGTGGAGGACCCCTGAGGATAGGTCCGTGGTAATTTGTTATTTGTATTCCCTTGTGATGCTCATTTCCAACTCTCAAGGAATCCCCGAGAAATGTCAAAAGCCTAATGTATGTGATTTTCCATCTTCTCTAGAGCGTCAGTACTTGGAACCTGTGTCTTTGGAGGAGTAGAGAAAGCTCTGCAAATGCTCTTGTTTGGCTCCAGCTGACGGGTCCCATTCCAGCCAGAAGGCTGTGGCAGCCCCGGGGCAGTCAGCAATGCTCGCAATAGGTGGCCGGTCCCATGAACCATTGCCTTCTCGAGCCCCGGGTGTTTGGGCAATCGAAATTCTCCCTCTGTCTTTCCGTATTAGATAGAAAAAAAGATTGTTCTGTTCCTAACATTGACATCAGATTTCTTCTAAGGGACAGAACTGCCTTTGTTAGAAGGAAACCCTCCTGAGTGGGGGTGGGAAGAAATTGGCACACTGAAAGCCAGAATAAAGTAGAAAGAGGTGTGTGTATGTTGGGGTCAGAAGGGATGGGAGTTGTTCTATGGAAGACAAAGAGAGAATTTGTTGCTTTAGAAGGCAGAGAGTGCAAGGAAAAGAATGAAGTGGGGAGGAACAGTCCGAGTCAATAATATTGAGAACGCCAGGTACTCAGTGAGGTGAGAGGTCACAGAAACACCTCTAGGGACTAAAATGACCAAAGGGCATTTTAGGAGCGATGAAATCTACCTTTGCATTTGAAGTTGTTTGTGCTTCGAATACGAGCATTTTCTCCCTGCTATAAACAAACAACAATTTTCATAAATTTTCCTGGGGTACCATTCTAGTACAGACTTCCTATTTGTTTGAGGTTCTTGTTTTCTTTGAGGAATTCAAAAATGTTGGCTGGGAATGACATGGCACAGAATGGAGACAACACCCAAAGTGGCAAAACCCCCAGGGAATGGATACCCAGGAGAAGGAGATGAACGTGTAAGCCCCTAGAGATAGAGCCTTAGACTTCTACAGGCCCTGGCAGGAGAGAAATTAGAATAAGATTTACCAGATTTTCAGGGAGCAGAAGGACCTGGCTGACCTCTGCATTGCCTGTCCTCAAAACACATTCCTAGGTGGTCTAGGAATCAGCTGGAGATGGGCTGCAGCACCTTGTTTGAAACCGTATCTTCAAGCAAGCACCCTACTTTTCCTTAGATCGTAGATTTATCTGCTGTGGCTGGGAGGGGCTGGTGGAGATAAGGAGGAGTACCCGCTAACCCCCCCCCAAGCCAACGCTTGCTGCTTCTGGTCCCTTGGACCCAGGGAAGGCTCTGTGCTGCTCTGGACCCTGGCCTTCAGAGGATGCGACCTGTCAAAATTACACAAAAATATACCAGAACTAAATATCACATGGGTGTTCAGTCTCCGAGGACAGGTCTCCCGGCACCACCCACAGCCCTAAACATTCTCTGCATGGCTAACACCATTGGGCCCCTGGAAAAGGCTTCTCCATACCTTTGCCTTCTGTCCACAAAACAAGCACAGGCTCGTTCAAATGCTAGGAAGACCTGTGCCTTGGACCATCCGGACCTTGGAGCTGCTGCTGGTTCGGCGAGCAGAGAGCATGTGGTCCACAGGAGGTGTGGGTGAGAGAAAAGGCAAGTTCATCAGCTAGCTCAGTCCCTCCCAGAGCGTATGAATAGTTGGTTCTCAAAGATGCCACATTCCTCGTTTTATTACCTCTCTTCACTCTAGGGGTTCTAGATGAATTCATGAGTGTATTTTTAAATTTTATTTTCGAGAAAGAGAGCTAGCGGGGGTGGAGGGAGTGGGAGAGGCAGAGGGAGAGGGAGAGAAAGAATCTTAAGCTGATCTCAGGACCCCGAGATCATGACCTGAGCCGAAATCAAGAGTCGGATGCTCAACCCGTGGAGCCGCCCCAGTTCCCCGAGACATGAATTGACATTGAGCTTGCCACCGTTGCCCGGGGAGCCTGAGGAACATCACAGTACCAGCTACTGACCCTGCACTCTGATTTGTACAGGTGGGGTCCAGCCCTAACATGCCTGAAGCATGCTACTGACTGTGTGAGTAGCTGGACGGACATTGACACATTTTTGAAAAAAGTATGGAAATATTTTACATGTTTAAAACTTCTGCTTTTTAAGGAAGGAAATTCTGATACGTGCTATCATACAATGAACTTTGACATTCCACTCACTCAGAAAGGCCCAGTAGTGTACGATTCCTAGGTGTTATATGAAGCTTCTAGAGCACTAAGGTCCGCAGAGCCCGAAAGTGGGGTGTGATTCCCAGGGGCTGGGGGAGGGGCGGGGAATTACTGTTTAGTGGAGACAGTTTGTGTTTTGCAAGACGTAAAATTCTGGAAATGGACAGAGGTGATGATTGCACAACAGTATGAATGTGCTTAGTGCCACTGACCTGCTCACTTAAAAATGGCTAACCTGGTCAACTGTATGTGATGGGACATTTACCCCAATTTTTAAAAATTATGTAAACTTACCATTAAACAAATAATATTTTTTATCCACTCAAAAATAATTTCTATTCAAGTATTTGATACTCATTAATTGTAATTTCTATTTTGCCTTTTAACTTTAAGAGGTAACTTTAAATATCTTAGAAGAAATTTTTTTCAGAAAACATAAGAAAAGTAGTTTTTATTGTTTAACTTTTTCCATTTACATTTGTGATAAAATATGCTCATATTGTGTATACTTTGGATAGACAAATTTTATTCAATAGTCAGTTAACTTGATGAATAGCTTTTAAACCTTCAGACACACCACAAGGTGTCCTCAATTTGTCTCGGGTTCCAGATCCTGCAAACTGAAGGGCGTTTCCACTGGTGATAAAGTGTCTTCCCCAAATACCTTAGTCCTCTCGCTCTTGCTGCTTACTCTGCCCAAGAACCTCTTCTGTCCGAACACCCTGGCAAAAACTAAGCAAAGAATCAAAGGCTTTGAATGCCATACTCGACGAGTTGGACCTCATAGATATTATATAGAACACTACACCCCAGAACCAAAGAATACTCATTCTATTCTAATGCCCATGGAACATTCTCAAGAATAGATCATGCTCTGGGACACAAAACAGGTCTCAGCCAATACCAAAAGATTGAAATTATCCCCTGCATATTCTCAGACCACAACGCTCTGAAATTGGAACTCAACCACAAGGAAAAACCTGGAAGAAACTCAAACACTTGGAGGCTAAGAACCATCCTGCTCAAGAATGACTCGATAAACCAGGAAATCAAAAAACAAATTAAACAATTTATGGAGACCAACGAGAATGAATACACAACGGTCCAAAACCTATGGGATACTGCAAAGGCAGTCCTAAGGGGGAAATACATAGCCATCCAAGCCTCACTCAAAAGAATAGAAAAATCTAAAATGCAGTTTCTATATTCTCACCTCAAGAAACTGGAACAGCAACAGAGGGACAGGCCTAACCCACTGACAAGGAAGGAGTTGACCAAGATTAGAGCAGAAATCAATGAATTAGAAACCAGAAGCACAGTAGAGCAGATCAACAGGACTAGAAGCTGGTTCTTTGAGAGAATCCATAAAATTGATAGACCACTGGCAAAACTTGTCCAAAAACAAAGAGAAAGGACTGAGATTATTAAAATTATGACTGAAAAGGGAGAGGTCACGACCAGCACCATTGAAATTGCAAGGATTATTAGAAACTTTTATCAACAGCTATATGCCAAAAAACTAAACAATCTGGAAGAGATGGAGGCCTTCCTGGAAACCTATAAACTACCAAGACTGAAACAGGAAGAAATAGATTTCTTAAATAGGCCAATTAACTATGAAGAAATTGAGTCAGTGATAAACAACCTTCCAAATAATAAAACTCCAGGCCCAGACGGTTTTCCTGGGGAATTCTACCAAACATTCAAAGAAGAAATAATACCTATTCTCCTAAAGCTATTTCAAAAAATAGAAACAGAAGGAAAGCTACCAAACTCATTCTATGAGGCTAATATTACCTTGATCCCCAAACCAGGCAAAGACCCCCTCAAAAAGGAGAATTACAGACCGATTTCTCTAATGAATATGGATGCCAAAATCCTCAACAAGATCCTTGCTAATAGAATCCAACAGTACATTAAAAGGATTATCCATCATGACCAAGTGGGATTCATACCTGGGATGCAAGCATGGTTCAACACTCGCAAATCAATCAATGTGATACATCATATCAACAAGAAAAGACTCAAGAACCATATGATCCTCTCAATTGATGCAGAAAAAGCATTTGACAAAATACAGCATCCTTTCCTGATTAAAACCCTTCAGAGTGTAGGAATAGAGGGTACATTTCTCAATCTCATAAAAGCCATCTATGAAAAGCCTACTGCAAGCATTATTCTCAATGGGGAAAAGCTGGAAGCCTTTCCCTTAAGATCAGGAACACGACAAGGATGCCCACTCTCGCCACTATTATTCAACATAGTACTAGAAGTCCTTGCAACAGCAATCAGAAGACAAAAAGGGATCAAAGGTATCCAAATCGGCAAAGAAGAAGTCAAACTGTCTCTCTTTGCAGATGACATGATACTCTATATGGAAAACCCAAAGGAATCCACTCCCAAACTATTAGAAGTTATAGAACAATTCAGTAAGGTGGCAGGATACAAAATCAATGCCCAGAAATCAGTTGCATTTCTATACACGAATAACGAGACTGAAGAAAGAGAAATTAGGGAATCCATCCCATTTACAATAACACCAAAAACCATACGTTACCTTGGAATTAACTTAACCAGAGACGTAAAGGACCTATATCCTAGAAACTATAGATCACTTTTGAAAGATATTGAGGAAGACATAAAAAGATGGAAAAATATTCCATGCTCATGGATTGGAAGAATTAACATAGTTAAAATGTCCATACTACCCAGAGCAATCTACACTTTCAATGCTATCCCGATCAAAATACCGAGGACATTTTTCAAAGAACTGGAACAAATAGTCCTTAAATTTGTATGGAACCAGAAAAGGCCCCGAATCTCCAAGGAACTGTTGAAAAGGAAAAACAAAGCTGGGGGCATCACAATGCCGGATTTCGAGCTGTACTACAAAGCTGTGATCACAAAGACAGCATGGTACTGGCACAAAAACAGACACATCGACCAATGGAACAGAATAGAGAACCCAGAAATGGACCCTCGGCTCTTTGGGCAACTAATCTTTGATAAAGCAGGAAAAAACATCCGGTGGAAAAAAGACAGTCTCTTCAATAAATGGTGCTGGGAAAATTGGACAGCTACATGCAAAAGAATGAAACTTGACCACTCTCTCACACCATACACAAAAATAAACTCCAAATGGATGAAAGACCTCAATGTGAGACAGGAATCCATCAAAATTCTAGAGGAGAACATAGGCAACAACTTCTATGACATCGGCCAGAGCAACCTTTTTCACGACACATCGCCAAAGGCAAGAGAAATAAAAGATAAAATGAACTTATGGGACTTTATCAGGATAAAGAGCTTCTGCACAGCCAAGGAAACAGTCAAAAAAACTAAGAGACAGCCCACGGAATGGGAGAATATATTTGCAAAGGACACCACAGATAAAGGACTGGTATCCAAGATCTACAAAGAACTTCTCAAACTCAATACACGAGAAACAAATAAACAAATCATAAAATGGGCAGAAGATATGAACAGACACTTTTCCAATGAAGACATACAAATGGCTAACAGACACATGAAAAAATGTTCAAAATCATTAGCCATCAGGGAAATTCAAATCAAAACCACACTGAGATACCACCTTACGCCAGTTAGAATGGCAAAGATAGACAAGGCAAGAAACAACAATTGTTGGAGAGGATGTGGAGAAAGGGGATCCCTCCTACATTGTTGGTGGGAATGCAAGTTGGTACAGCCACTCTGGAAAACAGTGTGGAGGTCCCTTAAAAAGTTAAAAATTGAACTACCCTATGACCCAGCCATTGCACTACTGGGTGTTTACCCCAAAGATACAGACGTAGTAAAGAGAAGGGCCATATGCACCCCAATGTTCATAGCTGCATTGTCCACAATAGCCAAATCATGGAAGGAGCCGAGATGCCCTTCAACAGATGACTGGATTAAGAAGCTGTGGTCCATATATACAATGGAATATTACTCAGCTATCAGAAAGAACGAGTTCTCAACATTTGCTGCAACATGGACGGCACTGGAGGAGATAATGCTAAGTGAAATAAGTCAAGCAGAGAAAGACAATTATCATATGGTTTCTCTCATCTATGGAACAGAAGAACTAGGAAGATCGGTAGGGGAATAAAGGGATAAAGAAAAGGGGGGTAATCAGAAGGGGGAATGAAACATGAGAGACTATGGACAATGAGAAACAAACTGAAGACTTCAGAGGGGAGGGGCTGGGGGAATGGGATAGACCGGTGATGGGTAGTAAGGAGGGCACATATTGCATGGTGCACGGTGTTATACGTAACTAATGAAGCATCGAACTTTGCATCGGAATCCGGGGATGTACTGTATGGTGACTAACATAAAAAAAAAAAAAAAGAACCTCTTCTGTCCGTTCTTTGCTGCCTGAAGGCCTAAGTATACCTCAAAGCACAGTTCCGATGTCACCTCCTCCTAGAAGCCCTCAGTCACATCAGACAGGATAAACGTGCCCCTGTTTCCTGCATGTGATGCCCACCCTTCTGTTCCTAAACACGCTTCCCTGCGTTATTGTTATTTTTTCTCATCGGTGTTCTGCTCCAGGCTATAAGGTCCTTGAAGTCAGTTAACTGTGCCTTATTCATCTTTACTTCTGAGTCGCCAGGCCAATGACGGTGATCCACAAATGGCTGTTGAATAAATTTTGTTTTCTTGATGATGCAAGGTCATCTTTTTGAATGTAAGAATCTATTGAGCGACACGGAGCATTTTCCTAAGCACGGTAAGTCCTCTCTAGACTTTGTTTTGGGGGCAATCGTTAGACCGTCTGTCACGTGTCACTGCTGGCTGCCTGGGCCCAGCACCTTTCATCATCTTTCTGATTCGCTGCTGGTTCCGAGCGAGGAGGAGCTATGGCTCACCTGCAAGCGTGACGCAGACTTTAGTGCGGGACGAGCTTTGGGCCAGCTGGTCCAGGTCCCAGTGAGCCGGCCACTCACTCCAGCCGTGCGAAGATGCTGCATAAGTGGGGTGACCTTGTGTCCTTGTCCTCCTGGCACAGCCCAGGCTTACACCTATTGTCCCAACGTAATTATTAATAGTATCGGCTTTCACTCTCAAATGCATCCCAGTTTCACCAGAAGTGAACTACGTGAGTAATCTTTGAAGAACTGTGATGTTGGGACATTGCCTTCCCTTAGGAGTGTCACTATCATTAAAAAATGAAGAAAAAGAATAAGTGTTGGAGAAATGGGAAATATGTCGTAATCTAACTCTGAATAGTGAATGGGTCTTTCCTGCTCTCGCAGGTCAAGCCATAGTCACAATCTCGAGGAACCCGAGTGGGTTGAGCTTCCCAAATAATCCCACCCTTCCTCAACCTGACTCCCCCAGCACACACATAAATGTTTGTGAAACTCAGGAAGTTGTATTCTTAGAAGCTTCTAGAATGAAAGCTGTTGAAGGGCAAGCAGTATGCTCTCTACCTCTGCCAAGGACAATATGGGATGGAATAGCTATGGGTCTGGAAAACAGTCTCAGTGTGTTCGTGGGTGGACACATTGCCGTTTAGAATCATTTACTGCATAACCAGTAGGTCACGCAAGAGACATGATCCAGAACTCATTCAGAGAACGCGGTCTGGCATGTGGCCTCCTCGGAGCCCCCCAGATGGGTCCTTCCTGTAGCACACTTCCTCACATCAGAAATCTCCTGTGGGCCGAATGGTACTAAACCTTTTGATTCATTTGTCCCTTTAAGGAGTGAGGAGGTGGGAGCTCAGAGGAAAATGCCAGTTCATACTGTTTCGTTACAAGGCAAAGAAGAGGAGAAGAAGAGGAGGAGGAAGAAGAAGGAGAAGGAGGAGAAGAAGAAGACGACGACGACGAAGGGGAAGGGGAAGGAGAAGGAGAAGGAGAAGGAGGAGAAGGAAGGCGGTAAGAGAGAGTGATAATTATTCACTCTGCCCCCAGGTCTTGACAGAGTGGTGAGTCTCTCAGACACTTCAAGTAGGCGCCATGTATTGTGTAAGTGCTGGCCGGCTGGCGGCCTGCCTAGTTCACATGACAGTGATATCTGATGGTTTTGGCAAGGCAAGGTGGGGTGGAAAGGTGCCTGGGGTCCAGGATACAAAGGATGGGGGAAGGGATGGGATAATGAGAGTCTCAAAACTGAGGGGTATAAAGCACTTAGAAGCATTGATGCTAACGGCACCCCTAGTCCTGGATCTGGGACACCCCCCCGCCCTGTGTTGAAGGCCGCACCCCATGGCGCATGAGCCCACGTCCCAGGACCCCAGTCTTTGGGTTCGGCCGTGCGAGAACTATAAAACGCCCCCTCTTAACTTCCTGCTGGGTGGCTACCTCCGCTGCCTACGGCTCAGCCTCCTGCACGGGGATTTTGAAACTTCCTGATTAGTGAGCAGTGGGGGCAGATGGGATCAAAACAGGAAGGGTCCTAACACAAAGCTCCCACCTCTTGGGTCAGACCCTGTCCCGGGCGCCATCGCACATTGATTTCCTGCATAATCGCTGCCACAACCAGTAGTAACGATTTCTGTTCCCATCTTACACAGAAAGACAGGAGCTCAAAGGACTTCTGCTAGTCCAGCCTTACCAGTGAGGAGCAGAACTGAGATTTGAACTTGGGGATTTCTGGCTTTTTCCAGAGGCCGTGACGCCTCTGTGACCACAAGTACACAGAACATCGTTTACCAAACAACCCACTGTCCCCTCTCTGCATTTCTTTGCCAGCTCTCACTTTCAGGCCTGGGTTCAAGCTGTCCCCCTCCTCCCCACTGCCCCTTTCTCTATCTACTGGTTCTGAAGCCAGTAGGTCCTACACGCTGACAGTCCCCCAAGCTCAAGGTGGCAAGTTTACTCTAGTTCCTCAGGCCTGTGTGAATCTATTGTAAGAAGTATGAAATTCTTCTTTCCGTGCTACGAGAAACTTTTTTCCATATTTTATCCTCTCTGATATCAGAATGTGAATATGTAATATAGTCATATACTTTCCATAAAATCTCGCGATGAGGTCAAAAGCACTTGTCACAGATGGTGGGTCATAGAATGGAAAACAATGGGCCCTTCGTGCTGGCCGGTGTCAGAATGAGTTCTCTGTACCCCCGTCTCCCTCCCCATGCAGTGAGCTTCTGGCCCGCTGCCCATGTCGGGCCATCTTTGCGTCCCAGAACCAGCCCAGGCTCAGGCAACCAGGGCCTTTTAGGGAACGCACTTGGCAAGAAGAAATGGTTCTATGTGTTACTAACAGAGGGGTCTTACTTAATCCTTGGACAGAGTCTACAAACTACCTATTATTATTCCATCCTTGCAGGTGAGGAAACTAAGTTGCCTCAAAGTTAGAGATCCTATGAAGGGGAGAGGTTGAACGTGGACCGAGGTGTGTCCAGTGTCACGACTACACTCCTTCCTCGTGTTCATAAGAGGGAAGATACACTCATACAGAACAGATTATCAACATACATGGTCTGCTCTCTGGAGTGCAATGTGCTATTAATTTGTGTTCTTATACCTGCAGTGTCCCTGAAGGCCATGGCATCCATCCCACAGCAAGTGAACAGATTCATTCATTCATTCATTTTTTAGGCAAGCACATGCTGGTCTCTGACTTGGTACAAAGCCCTGTGGGAATGTAAAGACAGACTGAACGTGGTCCAAGCCCCCAAAACACTGAAGGGTAGAACTGAACTTCGTTTTACTTTAGGTATCTATTGAATATTGACTCTGCGCAGGAATTTGCATTAGGATTTGGGGAAAGAAAGATGAACAATCATGGTCCCTCCTCATGGAAATCATTAGAGTTGCAAGTAAAGCTCTTGTACCACCGGACTCAGTGACTTCCTCCTACCCCCGTCTCAGCCCAGTTATACAACCCGGACAGCAGACCGTGCCACGCCTCCTGCACGGCTACGGTAAGCCCGGCCTTCAGTCCCCTCATGGGGCCCTCAGGAGCAAAAATATAGACACTTCATCTGTCTTTTCCCAGTGTACCAGCAATGATAATAATCTAAGCACTTTATGAAATTATTTAGTCTTTACCATGACCCTAAGAGAGTCATTACTCTCCCAATTTTACAGATGAGGAAACGGATGCCCAGAAAGGTTAAGTAATTATCCCCAAGTCACACAGCCTAAAGTTCAATTGACTTAGGCGGTCTGGGTATATTGACACAAACTCTACATAATATAGAAAAAGGAAGAGTTGAAAACATCCCAGGAACTGTAAATAACTATACAAGGCCTATTAGAGCCTAATACGGGCTTCAAAGTCAATTTCTTGTCCTGGTTTATGTATTTAAGTGTCTTCCCTTGCGACACTGGCTTTAAACTGTGGGCATAATGCCAGTCAGCAGGCTGCCTCTCACTAGCTTAAATAAAGGGAGAATTAGAGCTTTGATCTGGCAAATCCAGACCCCAAACTCGGCTACTGGGGGGGCAGAGTGGAAGAATTTCCTCTACCTTGCTCCCTCCCCGTCTCCCCCCCGTCCACCCCAGGACTTGCCTCAGCTCAGCCTGGGAGCAGGCCTTCAGGGCAAATGTGCAGCTTCATTTAGAATTGATGGTTCATTGGTTTGCAACTGTGCCAGGCCCTGCTTCATACGTTACATATATTTTAATTTCCTGGTATTCTTCGGCACCATGCCATTTCACTAAGGGGACTTTGCCATATTTTCAAATGATCCAATAGGTCATGGATAAGGGGGTAGGTCATTGTGCAGACGGGTTTGGATCCAAACGCTTCACATCTGTTCCCTGCCGTGAGGCCAGAGCCGTGGAGAGCAGAACAGGTATTTCAAGGTCCCTGCTTCTCGGGACAGTGAAATTGAACACGCTAACGCACAACAGAGGGCCCACTGCGGAGCACCGCCGAACACCTGCTGACCAAAGCAATGAAGGAAGGAAGGAAGGAAGGAATGAACGAATGAATGAATGAATGAATGAACCAACGAACGAAATAGGATTCTATAGAATAGTTCACTGCCCTAAAAATCCTCTCTGCTCTGCCGGTTCATCTCCCCCACCCTGCACCACAGCAACCACTGATCTTTCTACCGTCTCCAGAGTTTTGTCTTTTCCAGAATGTCAGAGAGTTAGAATTATACATTGTGCAGCGTTTGCAGATTAACGTCTTTCACCCAATAACATGCTCTTAAGTCTCCTTCGTGTCTTTCCGCGGCTTAATAGCGCACTTCTTAGCGCTGAAAATATGCCATTGTCTGGATGAAGCAAAGTGTACTTATCCGTTCTCCCACTGACGGACCTCTTGGTTGCTTCCAGATTTAGGCAATTATGCATGCAGCTGCTATAAGCCACCATGTGTAGATTGTTGTGTAGACATACGTTTTCAACTCCTTTGGGTAAATAGCAAAGCGTGCAGTCCCCGGATATGTGAAGAAGAGGTTTGGTATTGTGAGAAACCCGCAAGCTCTCTTCCAAAGTGCCTGTACTCTTCTGCGTTCTCACCAGCAATAAATAACAGTTCTTTCTGCTCCACACCCTTGTCTGCGTCTGGTGGTGTCAGCATTCTGGATTTCGGTCCTACTAATAGATTTGCAACCCTTTCTTGTTTTAATTTGCATTTCCCTGATGACATATGATGTTGAGTCATTTTCCGATTTTTTATGACCCCCTGAATTTCTGTTAGGTTGAAATGAGCTAATAGAAAAGTCGTTAGCACAGTGCCTGGTCCACAACAATCATTCCATAAACAGTAGGTTTAAAAAGGAAAGTACCATTACTGGCATATTGAGTCATCTTGTTTTCTGGGGCTAAAGGACTCAAGGTCACTTTGGTGCCCATGGTGCTTCCCACTCAGTTACTAGTCTTGCGAAATACGCTTGGCGCCTCCCACAAAATTGCACTCACCAGCTCACATCATCATCTGTTTGCACATCCTTCTCCCCCATTGCAGGGGATTCCTTGAGGCCAGGGCTGTACTTTCCTAGTCTGTCCACCCCCAGCAGGTGCCAGGGTATAGTTTTGAAACTAATCTGAAAATGCCAAAGGAACTGTTTCCCACTAGATTTCCCACTAGGTAGACTCAGGGTTAGAAAAAATTAATAAGAGGAGGCACTATGTGGCAAGCAGAGCTGGTCACTCTCTCCTCTGCACCTTCCAAGGCCTCTGTCATTGCCTGTTGTACTGCGAGAGATCAGAGCGAGCTTCTGTCTCCCCGACTAGGATGTGAACACCGCGGGCAGGCTGGCTGGGCACGGAACTGACTCTACTAGAAGCCGTTGAAATGAGTTCGATGATTGTCCGGGCCTTGCCCTCCTCCACCCACTCCTCTTCCCCCAATAACATAAAATAAAATAGAATGAAATGGAATGAAATAGCATGAAATAAAAATAAAGTAAAATAAATAAAACAAAATATTAAAATAAACACTGCCCTCTTTCTTTCCCCGATGGGGAGCTTGGCTTTTGATGGTAGCAAAAAGTCTCACAGAGAAGGGAGCCAATTGCCATATGGAAAAAGTTTATGAGAAATTGCTCGTTATCCATATATTCGCTAGTATTTTACAGTCCTTCATTAACTGAACCCTCTCAAGGCCTCTGGGAATGAAATGATAAATGTCGTTTCCCCTGTTTCAAAGGCAGGAGGATGTGGGCCACTCAGGGCCGAGATCACGGTCCCAAAGTTAACAGAATTAGCAGAGAAAACGAAGCTTGTTTGGAGGCAAAGCTTAGGAAAGGAGAGAGCAAGCCCTCTTCTGTGACCGGCCCTAACTCATGTGCTTCCCACAACTCACTCCCCAGCACATTTTCCATCAGACATTCTGCTCCATGTTTGATTTATTGTTCAGTTGACATCAAACCCAACAATAGTATAATTAGGAGGTTCAGATGAGGGTGCCTGGAGGGAGAGTAATTATTTGCTGAACGAGGAACGCGATAAAGGAGCAGCGCAAGCAGAGTTTCCTTATGCCGAGAGCCTGCCGTTCCTAACTTGTTGGCACCAAAATAGAAAGGGAGATTTTCTCTAATGACTCCACTTTTTTCCTTAAGAAGATGCAGTTTCTATTTTCTCTGCCTGAGACTAGGTTTACAAGCGTCCGCCCGACTCCTTTCCCACCCCAGCGCCACAGAGAGAGCCATGAGTGTAACTCCTGGGACCCAAGCTGGTCCAGGAGCCCTGCTGGCCCGCACTTCCTTCCCCCTGGGACAGCAGTCTGCCTGCCCAGGACGTGACCGCCCTTCCCAGTAGACACGTCACCTGCCACTGGAACCAGCTGCAGAGTTTCCAGGGTGAGGGGTGGGGTGCTCAGCAGGCGGGCTTGGACTGGGAACAGGTAGGATGAAGGGGATTTTTATTTATTGAGCCGCTGCTCCGGCACTAACCCATTTGATCTTCACGGCGTATTGGAATGTGGGGGTTCGTACGTCCATTTTACAGATGAGATAACTGAGGCTCAGAGAAGTAGAGAAGCTCCTCCCAGATAATGCAGCCAGCACCTCAGAAGGCCAGGGTCTAAACACACCGGCACTCCGTCTAGTGCTAAAGCCCCTGCTTCTTCCTCTGATTCAATCTGTCTCCCCAGAATGGGACAAGGGCCCCCAGAGGGCTCACGGAGAACATGTCGGAATGTTATTCCTCTCCAGACTGTTCGGGGTCTCCTCCCCACATCCTTGGTTAGATCCTGTTTCAAAGACTACTGGTGTTGGGGCACCCGGTGGCTCAGGTCAGGATCCCAGGGTCCTGGGATTGAGCCCCGCGTCGGGCTCCCTGCTCAGCGGGGAGTCTGCTTCTCCCTTTCCCTCTGCCACTCCCCCTGCTTGTGCGTGCTCACTCTCTCTCTCAAAGAAATAAATAAAATCTTTAAAAAAAAAAAAAAGACTTGGTGTTGTCGTGGTAGTTCCTTGTCCTGGAGAGGACACATGGCTCAAGAAGACTTCACAGAGTGCTCCATCCTAAGTCATGATGACACAAGGACAGACCTTGGCCTGACCTCTGGTGGGGGCCAGGCTTCCGTGGGCTAACATTTTCACAGTGCAGGCTTTGTGCCAACCACAGGCTCCTGGGTTCCCAGCCTTTGCTAGTGCTCTCACTGAGTCCTCACATACACTTTTTAGGGTGGAGATCGGCAGTCCCATTTTACAGAGGGGGAAATCGAGGCTGCAAAACCCAAGGGACTGTTTGAGTAACAGATCTGCTACTTTCTAGCTTTGTGCCTTTGGAAATGATACTTCAACTCCAATTTTCTTGCCTATAAACCAGGGCAAAGAAGAGAACTGTCTTGGGGAGCCTGGATGACTCAGTTGGTTAAGTGTCTGCCTTCGGCTCAAGTCATGATCTCGGGGTCCTGGGATCGAGCCCCACATCAGGCTCCCTGCTCAGCAGGAGCCTGCTTCTCTCTCTCCTCCTGGCTTGTGTTCTCTGTCGCTGTCTTTGTCTCTCGCTCTCTCTCTCAAATAAATAAATAAAATCTTAAAAAAAAAAAAAAGAAAAGAACTATCTCTTTGGTTTGTTAAGAGAATGAAATAGGATATTTATTTAAAATATGTGGTACATGGTAGGTATCCAGTGGATGATGGTTAACGTCATTACAGGAGTGGTCACTGAGTGTAATATCACACCTCAGTTTTGATAGACGCCAAGAGACCTGTGCTGGAATGTATTCTGAGCCCTCTCTGGGGAACAATGCTGATAGCGACTAGCCGTGTCGGCCTTGGCACAAGACGGGGCGTGGCTGCATGCACACCACACACCTAGCCTGTGTTAATGTTCTTGTCCAAAGTCTTACTTATCAAGTAGATTTTGACTTTAGGTCTACTTTTATCCAAAACACTCCCTCTTTCTACCGTACTCACTTTCGCCCTATTCCCTAGTAGTAATTTCCTGCGTGTATTCGTTTCCTAGGGCTGATATAACATATTACCACAAACTGGGTAGCTTGAAACTGCAGGAGGTCATTCTCTCACAGTCTCGAAGGCCAGAAGTCTGAAATTAGTGTCACTGGGTCAAAATCAAAAGACTGCAGAGGCTTTAGGGGAAAATCCACTCCTTGCCTCTTCCAGCTTCTGGCAGCTGCTAGCATTTCTTGGCTTGTCGCCACATCACTCCCATCTCTGCCTCTAGCCTCGCATTGTCTCCTCCTCTGTGTGTCAAATCTCCCTCTGCCTCTCTCTTAGGACACTGATGATTGCATTTAGGACCCACTCGGATCATCTAGGATAATCTCTTCCTCCCCCATCCTAAAATTTAATCATATCTGCAAAGATCCCTTTTGTCTGATAAGGGACCATTTCTAGGTCCAGGCAGAGGACTTGCTATCTTCGGAGGGCTACTTTTCAGTCTGTTACGCTGGTTTGCACACCAATGCTCATCAAGCCTTGTAGTCGAGCAACTCAACATCCATCAAAAGATCTTATTTCAACGCAAGAAAATAAATCATGAGAAATCCATGAATCCTGCTCTTACTGAGATTTTAGACCCTAACCCTAGAACCTAGGCTTTGACTTTTTCTCTAAAGACCAAGCCCTACAAGGTGTTTCTGCCCACATTTTGAGCCTGCACTTCTGATTCCCCATTTTAAAACCCACGGCATCCAGCATGCAGTGTAATCTCCTAAGCCTGGTCAAGGTCCGCCACGGTCGCCCCTTGTAGAGTTAGGATAATCCTAAAATCTGTAACACAGAGACCCCAGCACATAATGGCTCCTCAATAGGGAAGTTTTCTTCTTACATCACTGCCCTGATGTTAGGGTGGACAGAAAGACTCTACATGGGCTTTTAGGGACTCTTTCCACTTTGTGGCCCCACCACCTCCTAGGCCAGTGAGTAGGGACATGGATAGTGTGTATTTGCTCCCCCTTCACTTAATTGTAAGACCCTTGAGGTCAATCCTCAGAGGCCATCTGGGTTAACAAGTTGCCCCTGCCTAGGACTTTGAATTTTAAGCAAGTGAGTTAAAAACGCTGGATCAATTAAGATCAATTCTGACAGCATCATCGGCGCCATCCGGTGGCCAATGGAAGCAACACCTTAACCAGAGTATTTCTACAAAATCTTTGGAGTCCTACCACCACTAGTTACCTTGGCCACCCATTTTCCAGGCCACCTTCTTCAGTCTTGCCATTGATGCTATGGGCTCCCAAGAGCTACCCAGTTCTTTGTTTGAGTTCCTAACTTAGTTCCTGAACTAAGACCTCAGCTTGGTACACCTACCTCACAGGGCTCGTTTGCAGATGAAATGAGCTGTGATGGGGGCAAAAGAAGTGCTTTATGTAGTTCAATGTTCTGTCAGAGCAAAGAGATTAAAAGTGGTTGTAATTTATAAGATCTAGCAGTTGCACTCCCGGGCATTTACCCAACTGCTTTGAAAACTTATGTCCACACCAAACCAGCCCACATTGTTTATAACAGGTCTATTCATAATTGCCAGAACTTGGAAGCAGCCAAGATGTCCTTCAATAAGTAAATGGGTAAACAAATTGTAGTCATCCAGACAACGGAATATTAGTGATAAAAAGAAATTAACTACCAAATCATGCAAAGACATGAATAAATCTTTTTTAAAGACTTTATTTATTTATTTATTTGAAAGAGAGAGAGTGAGAGAGAGAGTGAGCACAAGCAAGGGGAGCGGCAGGGGGAGAGGGAGAAGCAGGCTCCCCACTGAGCAGGGAGCCCCACTTGGGGCTTGACCCCAGCACTCTGGGATTATGACCTGAGCCAAAGGCAGACGCTTAATCGGCTGAGACAACCAGGAGCCCCAAGACATGAATAAATCTTAAATGCATGTTTATTCATGAAAGAAACCAGTATAAAAAAGTTATATACTGTATAAGTCCACTCATGGGACATTATAGAAAAGGCAAGCTATATAAACAATAAGCAAATCCGTGGTTCCCAGAGGTCCTGGGGTTTGAGGGAGGATTGAACAGATGAAGCACAGGGATATCTTTAGGGTGGTGAAATTATTCTGTGTAATACTTTGAGGATGCCTACATGACACAATTCATTTGTCAAAGTCTACAGAACTTCATAACAGAGAAGAGTAAACCTTAATGGATGGAAATTCTTCAAAAGTCATTTAGGAGGTTGGGGATCTTTGGATAGAATATAGATTGTGGAAAAAATAATGTAACTGTAGGATAATTGCATGAAGCAGTCTTCCGGAAGGGGGTGGTGAAGGTAGCTGTAGAAACTGTAGAGTCTGTGAGACCACGTGCAGAGAGAACTGCACATAGGCACTGCCCTCTAGTTGGTAAAGCCATTTCCTCTGGGAAGGAGCAGGTGAACAATTCGGAAACCACTACATAAGCACACCTGCGTTGAACAACGAAGCAAATGGGTGGTCGCTGGTGGTAGCCACGTTTCTCACTATTGGAGTAGGAAGTTACCACCAAGCAAGGGGAAAAACTAGAATGACCCATAGAATAACGGACGGGAGGTGGAGGTGTCAGTATGAACTCATGTTTCGCTCCATGTAGATACAGACGGGCATACAGAGACTATTTATAGATGTGAAGATGCATGAGTTACTCCACACACGTCTCTCCTTTCTCTGTCAGCCGAGAAGACCGAGAAGCAATGAACCCTCTGTAGCAATGAGCACACCTAACACCCAGATTTTGGTTTCTAATACCGTTCTTCAGTAAAAGGAATGGGAGCTCCGTGGAGAAATGGCTGGTCTAGGACTGGGTCAGGAAATCTATAAGGTGAGCCTGAAACATTTTGTAGGGCCAAAAAGTAAGGGATTGCTTAAAATCAATCAATCAATCAATCAATCATCAATCAATCGATGGTATGTTAAAGAAACCAACTGAAAGAGGTCCCAACAGGGAAGGCTAGACCAATCTGAGGAACAGAATAAAGTAGTCTTGGCTTATAATCCAAAGTAGAAAGTAAATACCCATGGAGTAATACTGATGTAAATAAATTACTGAATAAATAAATGAGGACACGAGACAACCCTCCCATGCAAAAGGATTCCAAATAGTTTATGTAGCTAAATTCAACCTCCCCGCTCCTTACGTATGGACTGCACGTAGGGACGTCGCTCCGATGAGGACAGGGCAGAAACAGGGAGGAGGAAAGTCACTTCACAGTGGAGAAAGCTGACCAGTCTCCTCAGCCAAGTGATCAGGGTCAACATCAAGTGAGAAGTCGTGTGGCTAGTGCGTACCCTTGATAAAAAGTGATGGGCACGGCTCTTTGCATCTGTGGCCCTCCTCCCCAAAACCCAGAATTCCAGTGTCATTGGGAGAAGAACATCAGCTAAATCCCAATTAAAGGACATTCTATGAAATATCTAACCAGCTCTTCTCAAAACAGCCCAGCTTATCATACCCTGTAAAAAGTCTGAGAAACTGGGGCGCCTGGGTGGCTTAGTCGGTGAAGCGTCTGACTCTCAGTTTCGGCTCAGGTCATGATCGCAGGGTCATGGGATCGAGCCCCATGTCCGGCTCTCTGCTCAGCGGGGCGTCTGCTTGGGGTTCTCTCCCTCTGCCCCTACTTCACTCACGTCTGCACTCTCTCTCTCTCTAAAAAAATACTTAAAAAAACCCAAATGAATAGAAAATTAAAATCTGGGAAACCGTCACAGCCAAGAAGAGCCTAAGGGGACAGGATGACTAATTACAATGAGGCAGCCTGGAAGGGATCCTGGAACAGAAAACTGGGGCACTAGGCAAACTCTGAGGCAATCTGAATAAGGCGTGGGCTCTAGCTGATAGCAACAGATCACCATCGGTGCATTTCCTGTGACGAACGTACCATGCTCGTGTGAGATGCTAATAATAGAGGAAACTGGGTGCAGAGTATATGAGAACACTCTGTACTATCTTTGCAACTTTTTTGGTAAATTTAAATCTATTCTAAAAAACCTGCTTTTGAGCCCAACTCAGCCAGCCTTGCGAATAACTTTGACACAGCCTCAGACCTCAGGGTCTGCACTGGCCTCCCTTCCTTTTCCAGCATGCCTCCTCCCTGCAGATTGCCAGTCGTAGCTGCCGCCTCCTGCCAGCTTCTGGGGCCCCTGAGTGGGCCGCAACGGCACCCTGGAGCCTCTGTCTGCATCCTTGCTGTCCTTTGCCGACTCGGAGCATGCAGGGAGAGGGGTCTGGGCTGGTTGTAGAGGCTGGTGGGTGCGGGCCAAGGTGCTGGCAGCGGTGGCTGGAGACAGCCCTCTTTTTTGGCAGGAGGCATATGCCCCTCTCAGCACAGCTCTCGGCAGGAGGGATTTTAGATTTAGAAATTTTTATATAAAGTACCTGATTGATGGTAGGAGCCTACACTTCAGTGCTCCGCCCCGTCTGCCTTTACAAGCTAAGCCCGCTTATCTATAAGCTCTTCGAAAGCATTCGTTCATTTCTTCAGTGACTAGTGACTGAATGTCTCCTACGTCCTGGATCTGTCTGGATCACATGGCACCTGCAGGAGGTCAGGAATGGCAAGGGCCAGCGAGCCGCACGTCTATCTGATCTGGGTGGGTAGTCCTGGGATGGAGTGGCTGTCACATGAGTGTATCTGGGGACACAGGAGAAAGGCCCTAGATGCGGCCTCCCATGTGAGTATGGGCTGTGGTCCCGGCTGTTGAATGCTATCCCTGGACTAGGAAAAGTTCTCACAGAGAGGGCTGCGAACTCCAGGACGCCCACCACCACCCAGCATCTGGTAGCTGGCCTCCACTTGAGCCAAGGAGAAAGGCCATCGAGTTGCAAATGGCTTTCTGGAACTTTCCAAACAATGTGATACGAGACTCTTTCCACATTCCTCCTCCACTTCTAATTTTGTAGAATGTCATCGTCAAAACCCGGCACAGGGTCTCAAGGACAGGCTGTGTTAAATACAAGGCTTTGGTGAACAGCTACGGCGGAGCAGGCATCGGCTTTTGGCAGGGACTCGGCGGTGTGCTGTCCCCAGTGCTGTGCCCTCTCATTTCACCCTCACAAGAAGGTGTCATCAGACATGGGGCGCACACCTTTGATTTGTGCGTAAGGTCCAAAGTCTTAGTGGTCAGACCCTGACATACTGGCCTTATTTCTCTCCTGCTGTAGAGAAACAGGTAAGCGAGGGGGATGACCAGGCCAGAGGAGGAAGTCACAAGGGGCATTCTCAGCAGGAGAGTGCAAGGAGGGGATGACGAGTTCTTGGGATCCCAGGGTCCTGGCCCCAGCGTGGGGCCTCTCCTTAATGGGAAGTGGCCTGGGAGTCCCGTACATGCTGAAGGCAGCTGGCTCGGCTGGCTGAATGCAACGTCCGCCAGGGCCATGACACTTGCAAGTCTATGCAACCAATGACAATCTAGAAAGTCAACATTTGATGCACTCTGTCCTTTTTATCGGGGCAATAAAACATAAGGCCACCCTGACTTTCCACCAGGAGGACACGCTGATGGAGATATTATACGGGTGAGATAGTCTGTTTCCAGAAGCAGCTGGATGATGAGTAGTCAGGAAACCTGCCTTTAATTTGCTAAGTAATATTTAGCGAGTCATTTTCCCCTGGGCTTTATTTCCCTTGTATCAAAACGGCCTGGATGTGACTATACTGAACAGACATGGGTTCTGTGTTGGCCCTCTGTGTGCCCCTCTCACGGGTTCCCCTTAATCTTTCAAAGACCTGGAGGGATTAAAAGGTAGTGGGGCTCACCACTGCTACCCCCATGGAAACTACCTGGGGCCTGGGCTAGCTCTACAGCCTCCTAATTGCTCTCGCTGCTCCCGCCCAGGCTCCCCACAGCAGTGGAGGTCCCTCTACACTGTCCATCAGATGATGGCCCTCCAGTGACTTTTCCATCCCCAGGCCCTCTGGAGTCTAACGCTTCCCTCCCTCCTGCAGCCACACTTCCTGATATTCAAATCCTGCCAAGCTCTTCCCCATTTGCTCAGGGCCTTTGCACATGATTTTCTCTCTGCCTGAAACACTCCTTCCCAGGATAGGCATTGGGCCCTCGCTCAGTTCCCCCAACTCATATAGCATCTCCTCCTTGCAAGCTTTCCTCCCTATGGTACGTAACACAGCCACCCTACTTCCCTGCGGGATCTCCCCATTTCTCTTCCCTACTTTGCTCTAATGTTATCACTATGTGCCATACTGTATATTTACTCTTCATTGGATTTTTATGGGCCTCCACCTTCTAGAATGTAAGCTCTAGGGGCCAGGACTTAGCTTTGATCACTGGTGCGTCTTCAGTGCCAGGAGAAGTCCCTGACACACAGTAGGAGATCAGTAAGCCTTGTTCAGAGAATCAGTGCATGTGAGCCAGGGCCCAAAACCAAATATTCGCATACAGGTGCCAAAGATAGTAGCGTCATATGGGGAATGACCCTTCTGCAACCTTGTCACAGAAGTTGTCCAAATAACAGGTGGGACTGAGGGAGAGAGGCAACCACAGAAGAACTGGAAGAGAACAAATCCATCCACGCTCCTTCTAACTAATGGAAGGACCTGCCTGCGTGTTCCACACAGAGACCCGTCAGCAGGGAAGGTCGACAGGAACCGACATAGCAGAGAGACAGACGGAGCATGGGAACACTGCAGACACAGGACAGTGCTGTCCCCCTACGCACCTCCACCAGCTGCGTTAGCCAACACCCGCTCTCTCCCCTTGCTTCTCACTGTAGGCTTCATGTGGCCTCAATAAACCGTGGGCTCGGGAGCCTTTCTGCGTGGTGGTCTCCAGGAAAGCCTGCCTGAAGGCATACTTGGAGGGTACCATTGCATCTCCCCACAACGATTAAAGACTGCAACTGCTTCCTCTCATGCCCTGGTTAAAGACCTTGGATGATGCCCACTGCACTCACTGCAAAAGGTAGCCTCCCTAACGGGCCAGCAAGGCCATGGCCAAGTTGAGCCCCACCTGCCTCTCAGCCTCACCTCCTGCCATCTCCTCCATCTAGCTTAATGCCTCTTTGTGCCGCCCACCCACCCTCTCTGGTTTGGGACCTTTGCACTTGCTGTTCTCCTTGGCAGGAGTCACCCCAGGCCTCCTTCATCTGGTTCCCCCGTTCCTCCTTGTCCAGGGAATCCTTCACACCCACCCTCCCGACGGGGCCACGTTGCAAAAGGTCCTGTTCTCCCTGCAGTATTTATTCAGCATGGGTGATAATGATTTATTTGTCTATTTAGTATCTGCCTCCCCAACGAGATTTAAGCTCCCTTGAGGGCAGATCCCATGCCTGGCTTATGCTGGCTTATCCTAACACGGTCCTCAGCTACTAGCCCTGCACCTGATGCGTCATAAGCACTCGATGCCTACCTGTTGCAGCAACAGCACGTAAATGAGCCCCTACCATGCGTAAGGGCCTCTTCACACGCATTTTCTCAAATCCCCACATAATGGTTCTCACTTCCCTTTTCCTGGTAAAGAAACAGAGGCTCAGGGAGGGAAGTCAGTTGTCACGGGTCACACCGCTGGTAAGCAATAGAACCAGGATTCTAACCCAGATAGATGCGACCCCCAAACCTTGCTCTCAGTCACGGCCGTTCGGTGGCCACGGCCAAGGTGGTCGGCACTGTGGGAAGTCTGGGACTTGACGGGTTGTGACTCAGGCAGCTGGGGCAATAGAGAGTGTCTCCCTCTTTCCTCTGGAACACTCTCTCCGGATCTCCCCATGGCCACTTCCGGCTCAGCATTCAGATCTGTTATGTGAGTTACCGGCATTAGCCAAGCACATTCAATTATGCTTTACAGAGAACAAGAGAAATGAAGAAATCAGGCTGCTGGGTGAAACAAAATACAAACAGGGAGCGAGCAAGTGCCTTGGGAGCTGGTCGAACGTGGGGGACGGGAGAAGGGCATCCGCCCGTGCACAGAGGAGGAAGAGGGCAAAGGGCCTGGCACACCAGGTGTTACATATTCATGGGCACTCAGTGTTCCCAGGGGGCTTAAACTGTCCAGCATTATGGACACCCATGCTGGCCGATGGTATCCTATGTCCAGGAGCCTCAGACAGAAGCCACAGCGGCTCAGCAGGCCGACCACTAGGCCACAGCACAGGCCGGGAGGGCTGGCTCCACGTGTCTCAGAGCACACGTGTCCTGGCTCTAGGCTGCTTCCATCTGCTGAGTCCCCTTGCCCACCTGCGCTTCTGGTCTTTTCTTAATAGGCTGACAAGGCAGAAAGACGGGACGGAGCAGCATTGCACAGACCAGGATTCAGATGGTGTGCTCCCGTGACCCACTGACCTACCCTAAGGTCATTAGCCAGCCCTGTCCCTCTCCTCTTGTGTCTCACCTTACAATTTCTTTTAATTCTTAATTTTAAAAAATTTTTAAAAATATTTTATTTATTTATTTGACAGAGAGAGACAGCCAGCGAGAGAGGGAACACAGCAGGGGGAGTGGGAGAGGAAGAAGCAGGCTCTCAGCAGAAGAGCCTGATGTGGGGCTTGATCCCAGAATGCTGGGATCATGCCCTGAGCCGAAGGCAGACGCTTAACGACTGAGCCACCCAGGCGCCCCAATTTTTTTATTTTTTATTATTTTATTTTATTTTTTTATTACATTATGTTAGTCACAAACAATGAATCATGGAACGCTACATCAAAAACTAATGATGTACGTTACGGTAACTAACATCACCTTATGTTTTCAATGGACTTAACAAACTATGTGGTTCAAGCCTCTTCATTTGGTCTGGGAGTCTTTCTTTGGTGGGCCCTAGGAAAGCCTGCTTGGCCATGCACCAGGGGCTGCCGTTCCACCAAGGGGATCCCCCATGAAAAAAAGTCACAGCTCAAATGCCACAGGGGGAAGGAATGGAAGCCCAGAGGAAGGTGTATCTTACGCGGGCATCACTGGCTTTCTTTCCCAGCGTGGCTAGGGGAGAGTGGGAAGTCATTTCCTCCCAGCCGCGGTACATGGAGCCACAGAGTCGGGATTCATGGCAAATTAGGTTGCTGATTTGTACGTTAAACAAGGTTAATTCCATCCATTAGCCAACGATGTTTTCAAAGTGCCTGGCACAAGAGTGAGGAGCAATTAGTGTCTTTGTATTAGTGGATGTGGGCGTGGGGCCAGGACGTTAAGGGGAGGGGGTTGAAATTTATACACTCTTTATGATATCATCAAAAGTAAATGAATTACGAAAACAAAAGAGCCAATCTGAGGCTGCCAGTACTAATTACTGGGTAGGACACAAAGTTCACAGCGAAGGAGGAGAGAACGATTGGAGATCCGCGAGGACGCAGATCAGGCCGGTCCACAGGTGTCTTCGGACAAGATTGTCTTCTTCACAGCTCCGCCTCTGGATCCAGGGAAACAGCTCTGGCTTTGCCTCAAATAAAGAAATTGGATTATATGGGCGTAATTTCATTTGTTGTTGTTGTTCACTTTGGGTTTTTGGGCTTGGCTTTTAGTTTCCTTTCTGGTCTGAGCCTTCACAATGCCGGACAAGTCAGTTGACGTGGTTCGCAGAGTCTTTGGAGCTGAAGGGGGAAGTTAACCGACAAGCCCTGAAGCTGCCTGCTGTGTGTAAGGACAGTGGTCATCGTGATAATAACAATAATAATCATGTCGACAGAGAGCTGGCCGCTCCGCCACGCACTGGCACATGCGCTCTCGTGCTGTCCACAGAGCTGGCCTTGGGGGCACGCGGAGGCACAGGAATTGATTTTGTGGGCGTCGGGGTGCACGCATGTGACATGAAAGGACATGGATCTATCCAGGGGAGAGCTGTTTCGCTTTTTGATTTTCTTCCAATCCTTCTCCTTAGATCAAGGAAAAGGGTTGTGTGAGGCATTCCCCGAGCCATCGCCTTTCTTAGCCGTTGCTAACCCTCTTGTTAACAGAAGACTGGCAAACAACAGCACGAAGCTAGCGTTTCATAACAATTCCATGTGTTTTAATGTCTTTATTTGTAAAATACCATCTGTCAATGTAAGATGATCATGGTCTTGCATCTATGGTAACGATACAAAGTTTTATGTAAAAATAGTGAATTGATTTTTAAAAATGATCAAGTGCCTAATTTTATGGCTGTGAAGGATACGATCACTCAGCAGAAATCATGAAAGGGATCACTGAATTCCTGATGCCTGGGAAACACCACGGTAAAGGAAGAAACACTGACCGGGGGATTAGGAGAACACGTTAGTTCAGTTCCACGGCTGTGCACCTTTGGGCAAGTTAAGTCTCATAACCTCTCTGTGCCTCAGTTTCCAGTTGGACAACCCAACACCCTACCTGTTGGACAAGATGCTCTCTCAGAGACCCACATGCCATTTTACAATCCTCTCTACCCGCTCGGTGAAGATGGACAACTGAGGCTCGGAAAGCTTGAGAGGCGCAGGTGGGGTGGAGGGAGGAGAGGACGCCAGCATGGACCTGGCATGTACATGGTATGTGTGCCATAACGCAAGCCTCCCCCCCACCACCCCGTCCCCTCCTGATCTTGCCAGTCACTGCAGAAGTAACCCCAACTGCATTCCCCCCTGATGGGAGTTCTACAAACACCGACGGGAGATCTGCAAACACCGATGGGAGATCTGCAAACACTGACAAGTGAAAGACGAAGGGCAAATTCAGTGAAACCACCAGCTATTTTGAAAAATTTTTGAAACAACCAGCAATTTGGAAAAATAGCTGGTCCCTGTTACAGCTGATTGTTTGGAAAGCAAAAGATGTGTGTCACCCACAGAAAACTTCTGGTAAATGTTACCACTGGTTTTCTAAAAGCACTGGGTAACAGTAACTGGTTGTTTTGAAAATAACTGGCTGTGCTACAGGCGCAGGGAAACCTGAGTCAGGAGAGCTATACAGGGAAAGCTGATAGCAGTGGTCAAGAAGACCCGGATGCGGCCACAGGGACGGCACTCTGCCTTTTCATCATAAGCACGTATTACGCTGTGTCATCTCAGGGGGGACCCAACAGAGAAACATATATATATATAATATATATATATATATATATATATATATATCAGATATATATAATACACATATGATACTGAGATCTATATATATTACATTTTGGGAACAGTTTGGGGAGGGGGACAATGCAATATCTTTAACAGAGGTTATAAACTCAATGTTTATGAAGTCCAGATAGAAAACGCACGAAACAGGGATGCCTGCCTGGGTGGTGCAGTCTGGTGAACAGCTGACTCCTGGTTTCAGCTCAGGTCGTGAGATGGAGACTTGCACTGGGCTGTGCGCTCAGCGGGGAGTCTGTTTGAGGTTCTCTCTCCCTCTGCCCCTCCCCCCACTCTCACTCATGCTCTCTCTCTCTCTCTAAAATAAATAAATCTTAAAAAAAAAAAAAAGAAAAGAAAAAGGAAATGCACAGACTAAAGCAAAAATCAGTGAAGAAGGCAAATGGGAACTCGGGGAGTTGAAGGGGACAGTGAATTTCAGACACCTGCAGTGACCGGCATGCAGGCCCAAAGATGTCAGATGATGCAGTCATTAAAAAAAAATAAAAAATAATCATGATGGAAATCCGTATTTTAATGTGAAGCCTTTCTGTTATGGGTAGCTCGTGTCTTGAAGATTCTATGTTAAGTTAAACAGACTGACCTGAGGGCTGCCAGTTTGAAGTCTCTGCTTTAAATACCTAAAGTTCTCCCTTCTTGTATCCCTGGGGAAATGAAGAAACGTGGAGCTGTCTCTCCAGGGATTTTTGCTCTCTCCGATGGTGGCAGGGTTGGGGCACCTCTGCTGACTTCTTCAGATGCTCACTCCTTGGCGTTTGTCTCAGTTCAAGGTGCACCAGGTTTCCAAACAGCCCCTTCCACCCTGGAATGCAGAGTAGAGTTCGCCTACTTTCGTTTGCCCTCCTGGGCTGTGAGTGCCCTGAAAGCGGGGCCATGGGGGCTCCTGTCTGTGTCCCGGCCCCTGCATGGGTGGGTGTGCAGTCAAGGTTTGCTGAACGCATGAGTAAATGAATACAGAGAACCCTGAGCCGCTTTAGGGGAATGTAACTGATCTCCAACGAATGCAATGAATGAAGGGCAAGAAATCACAGAATTATGGGTGTGTCTGTTTCCATGGCTTGGCCATGTGTCTTTACTCACAGGCCTACTTGGTCTTTCACCTTTGAATGCCTCTAGACAAGCATTTCTCTGAAAGTAGTCTGTGAATGTCTCATGGAAAAAAAGGACTCACACTCCAAGAAGTTTGGAAAAATCTTGGGTTCAGCTATGATTAAATGTGCCTTTTAAATTGCAGGACTTCTCAGCGCCTTGAAATGCTAATGATTTCCCAAACTCACTGCCCTCTTTTGACGGAGGAGTAACTCACTGTGACAAGTGTTCCAGGATAAACAAATTCAAAAATGAAAAGTCCCAGTTCCAAAAGGACTTGCCTGTGTTATCCTCAGGTCTTGTAATCAACAGCCAGCTCTGCCTTGGTGAAGTCAAGGTCTCAGGTTTGGCTGGAATGGCGTGCTAGGGCCAGGAGCAGGACATCACGCCTGACCCGTTAATGTCCACTGATGTATCCAGGGTTCTTCCTCCTGCCTTACTTCATTGAGCCTCAGAAGAGACAAGGCACACATTCTTACTGCTATTTTATAGGTGGGGAGACTGAGGCTCAGGGAAATTAAGAAGTAACCATTAACTTTTTTATTGTGGTAAAAAATACACAACGAACACCATTTTAACCATTTTTAAGTGTACAATTCATTAAATACATTCATGATGTCGTGCAACCTTCCCCACTGCGCATTTCCAGAACTTCGACATCTAAAATGGAAGCTATTTATTAAATAATAGCTCCCCATTCCCATCTCCCCAAGCACCTGGAAACCTCTACTTTATTTTCTGTCTCTATGAGTTTGACTCCTCTATGGAGCTCATGCAAACGGAATCTCACAGTATTTGTCCTTTTGCGTCTGGCTTATTCCACTCAGCATCATGTCCCCGAGGGTCACCCATACTGCAACATGTCAGAATTCCCTTCCTTTTTATTTTTTTTATTTTTTTTTAATTTTATTTTATTATATTATGTTAATCACCATACAGTACATCCCCAGATTCCGATGTAAAGTTTGATGCTTCATTAGTTGCGTATAACACCCAGTGCACCATGCAATACGTGCCCTCCTTACTACCCATCACCAGTCTATCCCATTCCCCCACCCCCTCCCCTCTGAAGTCTTCAGTTTGTTTCTCATAGTCCATAGTCTCTCATGTTTCATTCCCCCTTCTGATTACCCCCCTTTTCTTTATCCCTTTCTTCCCCTACCGATCCTCCCAGTTCTTATGTTCCATAGATGAGAGAAATCATAATAATTGTCTTTCTCTGCTTGACTTATTTCACTTAGCATTATCTCTTCCAGTGCTGTCCATGTTGCAGCAAATGTTGAGAAGAATTCCCTTCCTTTTTAACAAGTGATTATCCCCTTGTATGTACTGACCACATTTCCTGTGTCCAGTCATCTCTTCATGGACCCCCGAGCTGTGACTGTCTTTCGGCTACGGTGAATAGTGGTCTGCAAGTACGTGTGCAAGGCCCTGCTTTTAACTCGTGAGGGTACATCCCCAGGAGTGAAACTGCTGAGCCCGATGTTCAACTTTCTGAGGAACTGCCAAGTTATTTTCCAGAATGGCCACACCATTTTACGTTCCCACCGGCAACGAACAAGGGTTCCCGTTTTTCTACCTCCTTGCCAACACTTCTTCTTTTCTGATTTCTTTTCTTTTAAATGTTTAAAATTAAAGCCATCGAAATGGGCGTGAAGTGGTAGCTCACTGCAGTTTTCATTTGCGTTTCCCTGGTGACAAGCCGAGCGTCTTTTCACGTGCTTGTTGGCCAGCTGTGTATCTTCTTGGGGAAATGCCTGCTCAAGTTCTTTGCCCACTTTTGAGCTGGGTTGTTTGTTGTTTTGCTGTTGAGTTGTATATTACATAGGGGATATTCGTCTTTTATCAGATATGATTTTTTCCCATCCTAGGAGCTGTCTTTTCATATTCTTAACAGCGTCCTTTGATGCACAAAGTTTTTGATTTTGATGAGGTCCAATCTGTTTTGTCTTTTGTTTCCTGTGCTTCTGGTGACATATCCAAGAAATCATCGTCAAATCCAGTGTCATGAGAATCCCCTCCTGTGTTTTCTCCTGAGTTTAGCTTTTAAGTTTAGACCTCCATTTTGAATTAAATTTTGCATGGTGTGGGGTAGGGGCCCAACGCCATTCTTTTGCATCCGGATTTCCAGTTTTCCCAGCACCATTTGTGGATGATATCTCCCCCATTGTGTAGTTTTGGCACCCTTGTGAAAAGTTAATTCACCGTATAGATGAGCCTACTATTGATTTTTGAGAGCCTGGAGTGTAACAGGCACAATGTGTGTTCACATGGTAATAATGTGTCCAAGGTCACACAGGTGGCAGATGACAACGATGAAACACTAATAATTCAGATCTACTTAAGCACTTGCCCTGGGCCAGGCACATTGCCAAGAGCTCTTACCTGTATGTTCTCAGTGAATGTTCCTGACAACCCTATTATTACCTTCGCTCTACAGATGAGTAAGCAAACTCTCAGAGAAGCCAAGGAACTTGTCTAAGATCACACAGCAGGTGGGAGCAGAGACTGATGGCGAAGCCCACATTGGTGTCCACTGGTTTGTCCTGTCTCGTCCCTAGGCCTCCTGACCACCAGCCATTGTTGAGCCGTATAACGGCGATGGATTGAAACGCCCATGGCTTCCATTTGTGTTCAGTCCTGTTGAAGTCCTCTCAAGGCCAAGTCCAAATTTACAGGGCCCAGTGCAAAATAAAAATGCAAGCCCTTGTTCAAAAAGCAGAGAAAAAGCTGCTTCTTCTCTTCCATAAGCTCTCTCTCAGAACGTCAGGTGGTTTTTATTTGCCATTTAATGTCGCAGTCACTTGGGCATGGGTATAATTGTAGAACGAGCACAAACCCTAGGAAACGCCGGCTGCCCTGCCCTGCAACTCACCCGATGGGTCACGGGCATCCAACCCCAGCCCTCTCCACTGTGCCCAGGACCCTGCCAGGTGCAAGGATGTCAGTGGTCATTGGATGGAGTGGGACGTGGGCAGCTAAGAACCTAGCCCCGGGAGGCAGTGGGAGGTGGGAGCAGGTGTGACTTGAGATTCTGAGTCTCCAGCACATGTTCCTTTGTCCTGTCAGACTTCACCTACAAAGCTCAGACTCAAAAATAAAATTATTAAGAATTGCAAGGCAGTGGCCTTGGGGCATTAAACCTAAGCTGTGTGACGGGGCTACTGACACACCCGTGAAGCCAATCTTGGTCCCAGAAATGCAGGGGCTGCTTCCTTAGTGGAAAAATGGGAAACGTGTTTCCTCCATTTCTTTTCCTTCTGTGTTCCGTGGGAGCCTGGTTCTCCCATACTTTGACCCCACCACCTCCAGCAGCCCTTTCCCTTCGGAACACTGTCAACCTGGGGTTCGAAGAGACTTCATTCATTTAATGCTGGGGTCACACAGTACCAGAAAGTAAATGGGAAATCAAAGCTGTTTTCCTCCTACCCATGAACAACTAGGACCCGGATGACTCTGCCTTTGGAAATAAGATCCCCCCCCCCAAATCAGCTGAGGAACCCTTGTCTCCCTACACCAAGAGGGAATTAAGGAGCATGGAGATGTCTGGCGTCATCCTGCAGTGGGGAGCTAAAGGACTGGCTTTCTTCTCTCTTCCCAAAGGACAGAATGGCAGGCAAGACACCAGACCCAGTTTGGCAGCCCTGACTCGCTGTGCAAACCTGGCTCCTCCCCTCCTCTCTCTGAGCCTCAGTTTTTCCTTTGAAAATGGGTGGTAGCCTCACCACAGAAGCTTCCTGTGACCATGGGAAAGAAAAGTTTAATTTAGAGTCTGTTGCTCATGGCGTAAGAGTTCATTATTATGACTCTTCTGCTGCATTTAACAAGGACTGGCCTGCCACTCATTGCACAGCGCCGAGCACGCGAGTCAAGAAGCAGAACAAAGATGAATCTCGTGGGGCTGGTTTTCCCTCTTGATGGCCTAGAGGCTCTGGGGAGGCACATAGGGAGCACTGGAGGCAAAACGCAGCTGTCATGGGATTTACAGGGCACATGTGTGTGAGCCCTGTGCTGTTACCATCCCCATCCTCCAGACGAGAAAACCAAAGCTTCTAGAAGGTGAGCGACTTTCCTAAAATCATGGGACCAAGTGAGAACTCAGCCCCCCAGGGCTTATCTTGCATCCTGTGATCTTGGGGAGCCATTTCATCTCTCTGTAACATGGGATGCAAATGGGGGACCTCAGGAAATACCACTGTGGAAAAGTCCGAGAGATGTTCTTTGCACAGGGAAGGCTTGTGACTGCTTGTTCCCAGCCCCCTCCACCCCTCCCTGACCACCCCACCCCCACCACCTGTGACTTGACAGAGAGAGCACATCTGGCTTTGGAGACGTCACCGTACTCCTCCAATCGAGGAGAAGACAAGGACTTTCCTGCAAAAAGAGGAGTTGGATTCTTCCAACTTGGTTCTCTGGAACACAAGCAGGGAGATGGGTGGAGGTGGCCATTCTCCATGAAAACGTGCTGTGCTCTTCCCTCCACTTTTATTACTGTTAACTTGCTTTGTGTCTGTGTCCCCATGAGGCTCTCAGCTCTGGGATTCAAGACCCCGTTGTGAATTTTCCTTTATCACCTGCACATTGCCAAGGCCAGTTTCCTTCCTTCTTGCCTCCCATTGACTGAGCATACAATTGACTAACTATGTGTAAGTGAGTCCTGCTCTGGGCATTAGGGATGCTGATTGAAGGACGGTGATGGTAAAGAGGAGTGTAAGAGTAAGAAGATGAAGGAGGAGGAGGAGGGGAACCGAAGAGGAAGAGAATTACTAACATTGGTTGAGTGCCTGCTTCATGCCAAATATTTGGCAGATACTTACCAAATATCCGTGCTCAAATGTGCTCGAATCTGTGACATGCATCTTATTATCCTCAGTTTACAAATGAGGAATCCGAGGATCGGAGAAGCCCAGTTTCTGCCATAAATAGCATCTGAGCTGAGATTTGAAGCTCATGTCTGATTCTAAAGATACACCCTCTTTACTAGGAGACTCTAGAGACAGCAGTAAGTAGAGACCATGTGGAAAACATACTGGTCAGTACCCCGTAGGTGCTCAATAAATGCAGCTTGAGTTGAATTGCATCGAGCTGGTTTAAAATTGGCACCCGAGACCGGGGTAGACGCTTTCCAAGTTGCCTCTGGGAGCCAGGGCTTGCGGGAAAGGGAGAGGTGGCCCTGGCAGCCCCCAGACCCAGCCACAGGGCACGTCCTTCACCTCCCACCCGGACAGAGCACCCTTTGTTTATTGTACCTCCACGTCCTACCCAGTAATTAGCATTGGCAGCTTCAGATTGAGCTTTTGTTTTCATAATTCATTTGGCTATGATGACATAATAAAAGGAATATTGATTCAATCCCAGCTCCTCTTGGCCAAAGGCCCACATCAACCAATAAAAAAGAATTGCTAATTGCAGAGTGTGCCTGCCCAGCCGAGGCATCAGAGCAGGCCCTTTGGATAGGGGGCGGAGGGAGGGCAGGCGGCTCGGCCGCTGCATCGCCCTGCAGCTGGCACCCCGCACTTTTCTGGGCGCGGGGCCCCATCCTCCTGTGAGGCCAAATCCAGCTTCTCCATAGTCTCAGGGAGAAGAGTGAGCAGGGCCGCCAGGGAGGAGCCCCAGGAAGGAAAATCCTCCACAGGCCTGTTGACAGATGTGGTATCAAATGAATTGTTCTCTGCTTAGACACGACTTTGATATTTATTGGTTCAAATTGCTCGGCTGACTCAGTCTTGCATAAGTCTCCATGGTCCGTTTTAATCTTGACGTTTCGGGAAGCCACACTGATGCGGGTAATGACGGGGTTTACCTGGGATCAAAATGAAAAAGGAGAAGGCGGGGGTCTGGAATAATTATAGTGGGGCAATGTATATTTTTGTGTAATCTGGAAAGGCGATTTATGAGGCCGATAAAAATGATAATGTGCTCCGAGTGGAGCCAAGATGGATTAACTGCAACAGAGCTTTCTTTGCAGGAAATGAAGGGGGTGGGGATGGGGGCTATTTATTAGACAAATAGTTGTTCAGGATCCTTTTTTTTTTTTTTCACGTCTCTTCTGAAATTACCGAGATAAGGCGCATTGGTTTCTAGATCGCTGTCCTCCTTCAGTTACTATTAATTAGGATTTCTGTTTCCGGAGGGTGGGATTTGTGTAATTAAAAACAGATATGACTGGAGGGGGGACGGGGATCCCCCAGCCCCATCCCCTGCTCTATCTTTAGAATCAAAGTGCAGCCCCAGCTGATTTAGTTAAGCCTGGCCGGAACAAGGGTTCTCGGTTCCACACGGAAGCTTATATGACTTCCTGGGAGGTCTCCTCCCCACCAGGGCATGTTTTTGCCTACCCAACTGTAAATGAATCAAAAACATTTAGAGTCCATCCCTCAGAACTTGTGGCTCATCATCTCAGAGGAAAATAGGAGAGGAAGCACCCCAGCCTTTGTGGAACTCAAGATGAGATGAAAGTTGCGAGAGGAGTTTCACTGGACTGGACTTCTTTGCCTTCTTTCCCAGTGCACTCCTCATCCCACCTCCAGGAGTGCCAGCCAAGCAATGGGCCCTCCCAGGCCCAGCTCTGCCCCAGGCGGGGCACAGAATATCAATGACAAAGGAGCCCACATCCACGAGATTCACGCGGAATCACCTCCACCCCACGCACGTAGGTCAACCAGCAAGTACACCATCTGCGCTCTCCGTCTACTTGCACACTCATCTCCGACGCACAGCCTTGGGTCTCCCTGGAATTCAGTTTCTCGGACACACCACCCTCTCCGTTTTGCTTCTCTTACTTGGACTAAGGAACATGCATTCTTCCAGGAGGTGGCCTTCCCTCCTCCCAGACTCTGAAGGGAATTCCAATGGAGGGAGGAATGCTTTCTCTAAATTCATTTTGGAAAGTTAGGGACAATAGAAACGTATCATTTCCTGCTCATCCTCCCTACCCACCTTCACAGAGACATCACAGCGCTCTTTCCCACGAGCCTAAATTTGGTCCTAAGAAATTGGACACAATGTTCCCAGCAGCCACATCAACCTATCGGAGTTGGCTTGTAGACAAAACCTTCTCCCCAGCCCTGCCAGAGGTCATGAGATGTCTTGCTGGTGCCTGTTGCTGGCATCGTGGTGACACTTGGCACCTTTGTTCCATCCAACACCCACTTCACCACTGAGGAAAATCCATCCTGTTTTATAGATGAGGAAACTAAAGCGCAGAGAGATAAAATAACTTGTCTACGATCACAGAGGCAGTAAATGGTAAAGCTGGACTTCATACGCAAGTCGGACATTGGTTTAAGTTCCCAGATACCAACCCTCCGTCCCCCTAGGGTCTTAGGCCTAAGGCAGAGTGGGTTGCTGTGGGATGTCAGCACTATTCATGGAAGGAATAGGAAGAAACGTGTTGAAGATTATGCTAACTCACCAGCTAAAACACCCACAGGATGAACTTAATTCACAGATACTTTCTTCATCTAGGTATAAATAGCCTTATAGGTTCCCTGGCAGGAGAGTTCTAGAAGCAGTGAGATTGAGAACCATTGTCACTGAATCAAATGAGAGGGTTCTGAGGCTTCCCCCAGATTGAAAACTTGACCAGATTCCTGGCAGATTGCTGACAGGTGTGTGGCACTGGAAGGATGGAGATATAGCAGATCTGAGGTGCAGCCCATCTCTTCTCCCAAAGGACAGTGGGAATATCTCTGCATTGAGATGATGTGTACACATGACCTCAGCGCTGTGCCAAACACAGGGAATGCTTAGTAGGTGTTAGATTTATTCACTGAAAGGATGTTTATTGAATGTTCACTATATGTCAGGCTCAGTGCTAGGCTCTGGGGGAGACAGCAGTCACAGGACACAGTCCCTGATCTGAGGGTGGGAGGGAAAGTGTTGGAGGCATACAGAAGCAAAGGGGCAAAGGCCCAGGGGCAGTTGAGGGAGGGCCTTCCCACGTGGCAAGGGGGAAGCTGGTGTGCAAGGGAGACTCGGAGTCCAGCAGGCGGGACAGCAGGTCCAGATAAGACAGTCTCCCAAAACATGGTCCTGAGTTAGACACTCCCTGAAGTCCGAGGGTTTTAGGTAGCAGGTGACATGTCAGATCCTATTGAGTGACGTGGGGACGCTGGATTGGACGGGGACAACAGTGGAGGTGGAGAAAGGGCAGGGGAGGGGCTGTTGCAGGAATACGGGAGTCAACAGGGGCCCGAACTAGGGCAGAGCGGATAAGACGAGCTCATAGCTCTTGCAATAATCTCTTACGGGTCCACACTCCATTTCAGTTCCCACTGCTTTTAAACCAATTATCTTATTTAATTTCTATGTTAACTCCATAAAGAAAGGACTACTGTCCTTCATTTGCTAGCAAGACTGTCACGGCTCAGAGGGTTAAGCCCCAGGGTTCAAGGCTGAGGCAGGTTTGAGATCCACATCACCTTAGTCCAATTTGAGGTTCATGTAACTAAACCCAAAAGTCATTTCTGTGACAAAGTCTCCCTGAGTGATCTGCCTCTGACGGGAAAATTAGCTCTTGGGCAAGTGATTTTAGGGTTCCAATCTTCGTCTATACTCTTTTGCTGGTGCTCACGATGATTCCTTGAAGTCTTTTTGTCCCCATCTTGCAGATGAAGAAACTGGGGGCTCAGAGAGGTGAAGTGCCTTGCCTAAGCTCACAGAGAGCAAGGGAGAGTCAGACTTGGGGCTCAAACCTAGATCTTCTAACTCCAATTTCACCTCTCCATCTTCATGTGATTCTGCAAATCAAGAATTTAACAACAAAGGAAGAAAAAGATGGGTTTACAAAACACATTATTTTCACCATAATAAATTGTCACGATTAGCTTAACAGGAAATATCATTTCCTGTTATTATCACTACTTTTATCAGCTACTTAGTATATGCCAAGCATTGTGTTAAGTGCCAGGACATGAAAGGGTTTCATCTGATCATCCATTCGCTCATTAATCAGTAAATACTGATTATGTGTCATTTGCAGGCCAAACTTAAACCATTTATGTCCTGTGCCAGTGTATCATTTGAATTAACTTTCAAAGGGGTAGAAGTTGGCCAGATAGCAGGGTATCCTCGGCAGAGGACGGAGCCTTCACAACGGCGTGCTGCGTGAAGTGGTGTGATGGCACCTTGGGGATGGGAATGCAGGGCAGAACACAGTCGGAGGGCAGAGGCTGGCTCCGGTGGGGGAGGGTTGGTCCATGAGGCAAGAGAAGTTGTCTTGGGTTCCTTTGTCCCCATTCAATCAAGAGGCTGTTTTCTCTCCCTGCCCTCTCCTTCTTTGCTGTATACCAGGACTTCCAGACCTAAATGCCGGCAGGCTGGTAATGCTCGAAAGTGAAGCAGGGGGTGGGATTGACCAGCAAGGGCCATGGGGGAGCTTTCCTTGGGAGATAAAAGTTCTCCATCTGGTAGGGGTTTGGGTTCATGGCTGTAAGCATTCATCAACACTTATGGACAAGTATACTGAAGATTGGTGCCTCACACTCTACATAAATCTTACCTCAACAAAAGGAAACATAAACAAGTATTGAACTCTAGTTAATGATATGCATGTTGAAGTGTTTAGAGGTGAAGTGTACTTACTGATGGCTGCAACTTTGAAATCGAAAAGAAGACAAGTGAATGAGCGGATGGAGGGAGGGATGGACAGGAAGATAAGTGATCAAGCAAGCAAAGTAACATGTTAATGACGGAATCTAGGTATTGGGTGTTCAATGTGCAATTCTCTTTGAATTTTTTTGTATGTTTCAAATTTGTTGCAATGTTGGGAAGAAAAGCACATCAGGAAGCCAGGGATAAGACAGCAGGGAGTAGGGGGGACTGTGGGAAATTGGAGGCATGGGTCTCTCCTACTTGGTTGGTATTGCCATAGGTGATTATAGGCTCAGTGATGCCAGATCCCACACCCCCATTTTTATGTCTTCTGATTTTTAAGCATTGGGAAACAATTCATACCAAAATGTCAAGAAAAAACCTATCTGCAAAGAATTCAGCATGCAGACCATCCCTGGGCTACTTCTGCCATGAAACAAGGTGATGCAGATTTTGTGCTTTGGGACTAGGTCGTGTCCCCGCCCTGGTGCCCACTCCTCAGCACTGGGGCCTTGGGCAGCCACCTCATCTTCCAAAACTTCTTTTTCCTCAACTGTAACATGGGGCTAAAAATAAAGCTGAAGTGAGGCTTAGCATGGTCTCTGGAATACAGTAAGTGCCTAATAAATGGCCACTGTTTTAGTTATTGGCCTTCTGGAGACCTACTGGAGGAGGAAATGAAGCAGTCTGGAGCTCCTGTGGCCACAGGAACCACGATGTCTGCCTGCTCAGTGTGAGGAAAGGCCGCCCGCCATTCCTTGGGTACCGCTCATCGTCTCAGCTTTCTTTACCACCTTCTTACAGTCCCACAAAAGGCTCCTCATGGGTTTGATCCCAATATTTTGGGTGTTACCACTTGCTTGTATGGTGCAAATGCCTTAACCCACTCTATCTGGAGCCAGCTTCACCTGCTTGCCCATCGAGACACTGTCCTAGCCAAGCACATTTGTGCATGGGAGGGCCCGGGATGTTTGCTTCGACAGTCACGTTCATGCTGGGCCCTTGGAGGCCTGGCTGGGCCCCATGGAGTTACGGCTTCTCTCCATTAGAGGATGAGCTGATTTGAGGTCCCACGGTCACCAAGGAGCTCAGAACAAGGCCAACCAGAACTAGGGAGCACATGGACCACACTCTGGAAAACAAGGAGGACAGCTTCTAAAGATTCAAGTCTACAAATAGTCTCCTGCAGGACCCTGGCCTAAACCTAGGTTCACAGGTATTAGAAGTGGCAGCGCCAAGTCACCAGGTGGAGCATCTCACATTTTCCCCCTTCCCCATCTCTGACATCTTCCCCAAGCCATTCTTTTTTTAACGATTTTTATTTATTATTTATTTGAGAGAGAGAGAGAGCCAAAGCAGGGGAAGCTGCAGAGGGAAAGGGAGAAGCAGACTCCCCACGGAGCAGGGAGCCAGACACAGGGCTCAATCCCAGGATCCTGGGATCATGTCCTGACCCGAAGGTAGATGCTTCACTGACTGAGCCACCCAGGTGCCCCCAAAGTAGTTCTTGATAAAAGGGAAATCTAGGTAAAACCAGCATGCCTGGGTAATGAGCACAAGAAAACTCTCCGTGTCCCACTTCCAGTCAGCTGGCCATCTCTAAACCTCTCCTATGTAGACATTCTAGAACCATCTCTGGGAAAATATCCTTGCTGAGAGGAAAACCCCAAACCAAACATTTCCATGGTCCGGCAGATATTAATAAGAGAAGGCTGGTGAGTTCTTAGCATCGTTTCACGTTGTCTTCAGCCGCAGTTCATACGGATGCTTCACTCGTGCACGCATTCGCTTCCTCATGTCAAACACATACAGATACTCTTTGCTTTGAAAGACTCTACTGAGATTTATCTTTAAATATGCGGCCCTCTGTGTCCAGTTTTCATCATCCTGTTTTGGCAGGGATATGGACACAAGAAGTATTTCCTTTCTCCCTTCATTATAAGAAAAAGATAACCCAAGAGTGACGATACGCAATGGAAGACCTGTGGTGGCAGCATCGGGGGCACTATGGAGCGGTGAGGACTGTGGTGAACTGTGTGCCCTTCGCAGAAGCAGCTGCTACCCACATCCGGATGGTTGTTACCACCAGAACGTTCAGTCCGGTGGTGCTAGAAGTTCCAATTGTGCTCCTCGCCCCCCCAAGGGAAACCAAAAGTAAGAATGTGTGTGTCAAATATTCTTGTTTTGAAATTTGACAATTGTTTTATTTTTTTATAAAGATTTTATTTATTTGAGAGAGAGACAATGAGAGAGAGAGCATCACGGGGGGAGGGTCAGAGGGCAAAGCAGACTCCCGCTGAGCTGGGAGCCTGAGGTGGGACTTGATCCTGGGACTCCAGGATCATGACCCGAGCCGAAGTCAGATGTTTAACCAACGGAGCCATGCAGGTGCCCCATTGACAATTATTTTAAATAAAAATTAAGAAAAGAAAAAAACCACAATGCAGGGCAAAACAGTCCACTGCCCCGTCCAGCCCTAGGCCACCTTGGCACGGCGTCTGAGTTCGGCAGCACCTGACACGGCCCGTAATTCCGCATCCACGGGACGTTGACTTGCTCACTGGGGGCACCCCCATGTGATCTTAAGGGACCAAAGCCGCTCATCTGAATCCCTTCATTCCCAATCCTCGTTGTGGGGCCTGTCAGCTCTCTACCCCTCGCAGGGCCTCAGGGTCCCTGTGTGTGGTAAAAAATGACACTAGGCTGGGTTCTTCAAGCTCTCCTGATCAAAATGAGCAACAGGTCACAGAAAAGGAGCCGTGAATGGCTCTTAAATACGTGATGGAGGCTCAGCCTCCCTCACCCTGAGGAAATGCTCATTACCCTGAGACACAGATGTTAGAGGCTAATGATGTGGCAGGTGTGAGGGAAGCTTCTTTCTCGTCTGTTGCTGGCAACAGGCACACTGCTACAGCCTCTCAGAGCCAATGTGTCAAAGCCAGTCAAAACCGCAGCGGCACAGACTTTTGACCCAGTCGGGACACTTCTAGAACCGTTTCTGAATCACGTACGCGTGTGAAGTGATGGACGTACAAACTGACTGACTCCAGCGTCGTTTGCGCTGGCAGAAGATCAGAAACAACCCAAATGTCTATCAACAGGGGATCGATTAAATAGAGTTCGTCTATACAACAGATTACTAAGTAGCCATTAAAGAAAGGAGGACGCACTTTACGCAGTGGCATGCTGCTAACGTGCAGCAACCCGCACTCCAGCCGGCGAGATGGGGCAGCCAGAGGGTAGAGTGTGTCCATGGGGAAAGGTTCTACCACGGCCGACTTCGAGCTACCAACATGAGGTCACTGCACTCGGACTTGAGAAAAAATGTCTTTATTGGCTCTAGCTCACCACCGCCTGTGTGGACGGATATAAGATCTCCAAGATGTATCAAATGAAAAAAAGAAATAGAGATACAGAACAGTGTATATAGTATGCTATCCTTTATACAAAAAAAAAAAAAAAAGGACAGGATAAAGAACATAACATATTACACACACACACACACACACACACACACACACACGTACATTCTGGCTTGTAGACCGCAGATTTCTCTGGAAGAATACACAATGCGCATACACGCAGAACCATTCATCTGGTTATGACTGGGTGGCAGGAGCAGAGGCTTGCGGACAAAGTGGACAGAAATGCTTTACTGTTGCCCACTTATACCGTGTCAATTATCAATGATGTGACTACCTAACATATCCAGAAATTTCGTAAAAAGCGTCATGGTCTACCTGGAAACTTTCTGAATACTGATTCCCTGGCCTCTCCTGGGGAAATTCTGATCTGACATCCTTGCTTCCAGGGCTGAGGAGATCCGTTTTTAACAAGTTTCTCAGATGATTCTTGGGAGGCATTCCCTGGCCCAAACTTCCCATTTAACAAGAACTAGAAACTGTGGCTCACAGAGGGAAAGGGCCTGGCCCCAGGGCACCCAGAGAGTCAGGGGTAAAAGCAGAGCCAACACGTGGCCTCACCCCCCCTAGCCTGGGCCATGCCAGGCACGGCCCCATGGCAGACCTTTAGAAGCTGAGACAGACCGAGGGAGACATGTGACCTGTCTGGGCCCACACGGCCACAGCCCAGGAGAATCCTTCCCAACCATACAAGAGCTCTTCCCCACACTGTCCTGCCTTCTTGGTCTCCAATCCACATCCTGAAACACCGGGCTCAAACCCACAAGTCAGTGTCAATCAAGCCTTTATTCTCAGATGACAACACTGACCCAGATGACAAGGGACAGGACACAAGATCCCTTTTTATTAGCTCTGGTATGTAAAGTACCATCTATTACCTTCCAGCATTCATCAACCAGCTGCCAAAAGAGAAGAGATGGAGACAAGGAATGGGGGGAGAGGGGGTGAGGGAGGTAGCATTGGGGAATAAAGGGAAAGGAAGAAGGAAAGCAAAGCCATTTCTCCCCAAGCCCTTTGCCAGTAACATCTGATATGCTTGGCTGCAGTTCGGTCCCTTTGTGTCGCCTGTGTCACTGTACCTGCCTTTTACACACGTAATTAACTGCGTGTTTTCGAAAATGGCAAATCATGCCTCCGTATGAAACAACCGACTCAGTCCCAAGACAAATTGAATCAAGTGCTTTGGGCATTTTTTCACTTCAATTAACGCAAAGACTGGAGTCCATCAGAGGTGCAAATCTCCGTGCGTTATGTGACCACAAACAGGGATGCAGCAGAATGTATACCACGAATTATGTCTTTAAGTGCTCATTGGAGACACTTGTAATCGTGTTTTATTACTGGTCTCCTCCCCAGCATAATGAACTTTGATGGAATAATGAAACAGCCCTGGCGCCTGAGCAGTCAGCCTGGCGGCCTCACCAGCTAAGACCTCCCATGAGTACAATAGCTCGAGCTGGGTGCCTGGCTCCAGTGGCAGCGGGGTGGAAAGCTCGGCACCCCGCCCTCTGCTCCCCACCCCCGGCTGCTAGGCCTGCACCCTGAGTCACAGAAATGCTACGGCCAATTGGAAATTGGAAACAGGCCAGGAGCTCTGGGGTTCATGGCATCACAGAACAGGAGAGGGGCTAAGAGGTGGGCGCACACCTCTCCCACCACCCCGGTTTGTCCAGAAGGGGAAACCGAGGCACAGGGAGGGGAAATGTCCTCGTCAAGGTCATGAGGTGGCAAAGAGAGCACTAGAAGCCAGATTTTCTGTTTCCTAATCAAGTGTGTGTCCCGAGCTTTGGTGGAGTTTCTTAACCAGTGAGTCCCAGCCCCGCAGAAGTTTTGAAATCTCAGATTCCACGGCTCTCCCCCTAGACACTGATTCAGGAGGGCTGCTGGCAAAGCCAGCGACCTGTGCTTCCCAAGTCATTGCGGAGAGCAGCCAGATGTGGGGGAGAAGTTGGGGGTGGCAGGATGTTTCAAGTCTCTGTCAAATGAAGGTTGTTAGTTCTCCTTGCTTCTTCAGGGACAGCTGTGTCCCCAGGCATCCACACCTCTTGGGACTTCTGGACTCAGATGCATTTTAGCACGACCTCCTATAGCTGGAGAGGCACTGCTCTATCCCTTAGACAAGGCCCAGGGTACAGGTGGAGGCTGTGACCCCACCCTTATAGAGAAACAACGCCTTCGTGCAGAAGGCCCAGGAGATGACAACCTGTGCCGCGAGCAGCCTCGATGCCGCGGCCCACAGGAAGCTCAGATTGTCCCCCTTTCACAGATGGGAACTGAGACTAAGGTGTGGTTAGGAACTTCAAATCCAAGGTCTTCCAAGTTTCTTTTTGCTTCCAAACCCCCTTTTTAATCTCTGGTGCGTGTCTAGGAGGAGGGGATGCCCCTGTGAAATCTCAGCTACGAACTATTGTATTTTGCAGGTGGCTCGTTGGGACGACTTTCAAGGGGAGCCCCAAGCCCCTTTGGCGTCAGACGGAATGAATTTGTTCTTTCAGAAGTGCAAACAGGTAGACGGAGGTATTGAAAACGCCTTGGGAAAGAAACTTCCTTTTTTGTGTGTTGTATTGTCTGTAACTTATGTTAAATGCACTCTAAGCGTTGGGGTGAGTGAGTGTGTATGTGAGTTCGTCGTTTTTACTTTTTAAATGACTTTACTGAGGCACATTTTATGTATCATAGAATTCATTTCAAGGGGACGGTTCAGTGATGTTCTATACGTCTAGAGTTTGTCCAGTTGTAGGACATTCTCAGCATCTCAGCAATGCCCCTCGTGCACACGTACCATTAACCGCCCACCGCCACCCCCAGGCAAGCCCTCGTTTCCGATCCATCTGCACACCGTATGTCAACAGAGCGGTCCCTTGTGTCTGGCTTCCGTCACTCAGAGCGGTGTCTGTGAGACTTCTCCATGTCATTTCACACGTCCGCAGCCCGTTCTTTATTGCTGAATAGCCTTCCATCACACGGACGTACCTTGGGGTGTCCGTCCGTTCTATGTGAATTAACTGTACCTACACCCAGGGGAAGACAGTTCATATTCAAAGGACCTTTCTGGGAATCCACTTTCGACAGGTGCTCAAATATTCTCATCCGAATCTGCACCAGCCCATTGGTTGTTTAGAATGAGGGGTATTGGGGGTCATTGTCCTTTGGTGAAGTGAGAGCTGCTCAAGAAGTGTGGGGGGCTAGACGGACGGTACAGGCAGTGTGGTCCTCTCTGTCCTGTGCTCTGCCTCGTAAGCACGGACTCTGCTGCCTGCTTCCAGGAGAAGGTCACTTAATCTGCCAGGAGACCGGGCAGCGTCTGCTGCAGGGTGAATCTGTCCCGGAAAGGACTCGTCAGGACCCTAAGGACAAAGAGCTAGGCCTTTGCTTCTTTTTACAGGAACTGATGCTTGTTTGTGTCTGTCTGCTGTTAGGGGACTCTTTCTCCCCTGTTACCTCTGAAATGAGGTATGAGTAATAAATTCAACTCGAGACTTGTTTTCAGTAGACCACACATTATTGTGAAGCTTAGGGAGGGAACACGCAGCCCCCAGCCCCCTGACCTCCCCCCAGATGCTTACCAAAAGATGCTGACACCTGATCAGATTGGCTTAGATTGATTTGTGGCACTTCCAAAACAATCTACCGACCGCCCCAGTACTGGGAGCTGGATCTCAGGGTACAGGAGACGCTCCTACCGCCAGCCCTAGAGGTCTGCTGTGGACACAGGGGTGGTTCTGGACAACCAGATGTGAAAAGAAGTGGAAGGAAGATGTGAGAAGAAAGGCATGACAAGCCAATGAACTGTTCTAGGTGCTGGGTGTATTGAGAGAAATCAGTCTCCACTTCCAGGAAAGGCTGCTGTGGCCAATCTCGGGCTCCACCCTTCCTTGCAGGGAGCCCCGAATCCCGAGTTGAGAGGGCACATCCATTGGCCTGGGTGCCTGTCTGCACCCTGAGCAGAGCCTCCTGCCTACTTGGGCCGGACATCCAGCTGGAGCAAAAAATGAACCTGCAAGGCCGTAAGTCACCGGGCGGGGGAACGTGCATGTTCTGCCCCAGAGTCTAACCCGTCCTGACAGAGCACCAGGGTAGCACTCTGAAGCCTGGTCCTCAGAGCACGGAATTGGCAGTGAGGTGGACAAAAAGGGTGTTAATGAGACCATTAAAAGAACAAATGGAGAATGGCAGGCCATGACAATATACGGTGCCTTCGGAATACACATGGAAGGCTCTGGAGCTTGTCCAGGGCAGTCGGAGAGAAAGCAAATTTGAGCAAGGAGGTGTTGGGTTCTCCTCCCGAGGCATGACCCGTGAGCTGGTCCAGGAGCTCAAAGACCTTCCCAGCCGTTGATTAAAGCTGGCAGTGTCCCTGTGAGGATTGAGACCTGTCACCACCCACCGCTGCCCCTCCCCGCATCCCATTCCCCAGATGAGGAAATCCGGGGCAGCAGGAAAGACGGTGGCCGGCCTGAGGCTTGGTGCCTGGGCTCTGGACACACCACTTGCTTTGAGCAGCCCCGTGGCCTGAGAGGTGGCCCCATCAAGAGGTGGCCCTGGAGCCCCTTCATACCTAGTGCCTTGGGATCCCGGTACTGCCGGTTTTCACTGAAGGAACTGAAGGACCAAGCTGCCAATTTAAGAGTTTTAACTACAATGGAAAGTTGTTATTCACACATAAGATAATAATAGTACTTTGCCTTTATGCTTTCAAGTTTACAAAACACTTTCACCTAATAATGAAAATGCTTTCCCATATATTAAAAACATTCCCGCAGCTTCCTAGTCATTTAGAATAAAATGCACATTCCTGAGCATGACACGAGGGGGCCCTGGACGGTGCCGGCTCTGCCCACCGCCGCAGCCCCATCTGGCCCCTCGCTGGAGTGCCTCCAGCCACAGCGGTGGCCTTGCTGCTTCTCACACCAACGCATCCTCGCTCCGAGCAGTCGTCCACGTGGTTCCTTCCACCGAGATCACTTTCTCCAGATACACTGGCAGGAAAGCCCTTTCTTTTCTCCTTAGACTCAAGCATCCTTCCTTCAAAGAGAAGTTTCCTTGTCACTGAAAGACTGCTTCCCCACCTCCACTCTCTATCCCGATACTTGGTTTTATCCTCTTCACTGCACGCACCACCATCTGGTGCGAATAATTTACTTCTCGATTATCTGCCTCCCCAGCCTACTGTGACAGTGGAGACTGATTTCTCTCAATACACCCAGCACCTAGAACAGTTCATTGGCTTGCCATGCTTTAAGGGCTACCTTATCTCCACTTCGGCCAGTGAAGGAGGAGTGTGGTGTTCTGCCCACCGTCCCAGGGCTAACAGTTAGTAGGAGGAGGGGGATTCCAGATCTTCTGGCCCCTGAGTCTGTGGCTTGCTTCACCCAATCCAGCCAAGCCTCACCATCCAGTGTCTGGTGCCCTGGGCTCTCTACTGACAGCCACATTCCAACAGGACCAATGAGCTAATTCGCGCTAAAAGGTGACTGGCTAGTGGCTGCTTATCTGTAGCCCTTCCCAGGAAGACTTGGATTTTCATAAAAAAGCAAGAAGGGCAGCATGATGCCAGTGTAAGCAGATGGGGCCTGGCCTGGTGCTAACCACTGTGAGTCTGGTTCTGAATGAAGCCGCTTTGAGGTCGTCACCACCTGGAAGCCATTTCACAGAAAGTTTTTCCAAACCGGCTCCCAGGTCAGGGCAGTCAGTTGGGCCTCTGCCAGGCCAGGCTTAGGTAGGTGGCCCTTACACTCAACTGCTCACTCGCTGGGGGCCTCAATTTAGACAGGACGATCCATCTGTCACATTGACTGTAAGAGGAACAGGCTCGCCTCTCAGCTTTAAATACGTGTCCCGTTTCTGAACCAGACTCTATTTTTTAATAAACTCACTCATTACCTTCTGAATAGCGCATTACATTGTAACATTCTTGGCTAATAGCCTGAATAATTCAATGTAAATTAATGTCACAGTATTTGTAACTCTGATATGGCATTTCTGTAATTTTTGTAATGTGTCCAGACTCCTCCCACCCCAATCACTCCATTTCTAAGTGGCCTGAAAAAAAAAAAAAAAGACAAAACAAAATAAGAAATTATTTGCAATGCTAGCTTCCATTCTTCGTGGAGAACCCTGGAGAGTGGGAGATGGGCCTTCACAGTTTAGAGGCAGTGAGTGAGCCCCCTCATGGGAGGCGAGTGGTCCGGATCAGAACCTGACCTTGCCTTAACCATTCCGACGGCCCCTGAGATCTCATTCCTACAGTTCTGTGAGCCAAGCCGGGGATGAGAACAAAGGCTGGGTTGCTGCCCTCCTGCCTCTTGCCTTCATCGGGTGGGATCTGAGCCCTTCTCCTGCTGAACAAGTCTCCTGTTGTTGTCTGCTCCTGGGGGAGAGCGCTGATAAGAGAGGAGATTAGAGGACTAATCCCGCTCCCTGCCCTTACACAATGCTGGCAGGTAGCTCACCTGAAGCCTGACGACTGGACACACTGGGGAAGGATGTCCGCAGGAGTATGGGAGGTTGGAGGCAATATCAGGGTTTGCCGTCTTAGGTGGAAGACGTCCTCAGTAAATGTGTAAGTGTGTCTGGGCGTAAGCATGTAATCTACTGTATGCACTTGTGTGTAGACATGTGTGGCGGACAGAAGAGAGAGAGAATCAAAAAGCCCAAAAACGGAAAAGCCTTAGAGATCACCCAGTCCCAGCACCTACTTTACAGATGGGGAAACTGAGGCTGAAGCAAAAGAAAGGACTTGCCAGAGCTCTAGCTCCTGGGACGTCTATTCCCTAGTCATGGAAGAAAGTAGAATTTTTCTGGCATTCCTTACTTGCCACTTGTAATCTCTTAGAATTTCCCTCACCCAGTAGATCTCTGTCTGCCCTTTAGGACTAGTAACCCTGTGCCTGGAGCCTGGCTGCTGAGAAACAAAATGTGGCTAGCCTGCGGACGGCAGGCACACACCGCAGAGCCCGGCGGGCGGCATGCCTGGCGAAGCAGCACAGCCCGCGGGGCGTACGTGTGGGAGCGGTGGGGACTGTGGCTCAGGGCAAGAGCACACTGGGTCTACAACTGCCACTCAGCACCAAGCCAAACAAGGGTGACTGTCTGGAGTGCAAGCCCAGGACCCCAGACCTTAGGAGTTTCAAGAGAATCCAAAAACCTAGATTATTATTTTTTTAGGCAAAAATCTCTGCTTTTTAAAACATAAGCAACTATTTAAAGAAAGATTCAATACTCTGATCAAAACAACGCATCTGGGGTCAAGAGGGTGAACTGCCCTCAGCTTGTGGCCCCTGATGGTTTTATCGAAGGGAACACTGAGGTCCAGAGAGAAGAATCAGAACTCGAGTCTCGTTCTGCCTTGTACCGCATAACCCTCTGCCACTGCACCACCCTGGGCGCACGTGGGCATGCGCAGGCATACCGCGGACACCATCTGATAAAGGCCCGGAGCTCTACATACCGATATTCGCAGCTATTCCTGGTAGAAAGAGATCTGTATCCACACCATCTCTACAGTTGCGACAAGCAATAAATGTTCCCAAGTGTTTGCTCACTCTTCACCCCAGATTGCATAAACATCCATCAGCTAGCACCGCCCTGGGGTCCTATACAAGTATTTTCTCATTTGTATCCCTAACTCTGGATTAGCATTATACTATTATCTCTATTGAATGGATAAAGAGACTGAGGTCCAGAGTGGTGCCCTGACCAAACCAAAGCCACCTGGGGAGCACGTGAGAGGCAGAGATGGCACTCAAACTCAAACTCCAGACCCCCAATTCAGTGTTCGTTCCCCATGATGCTCTGTATTTGTGTTTCCCCACTTCCTGACCTGGAGGTCATGTTCCTATTCCCTGCTGCTTTGAGCCCCTTCAGACATTCTGAGTACATGAGCCTGGGGTCCTTCCCAAACCGCAGGGAGAGAGAAAATCCCTGGAGAGGCTTGGAGGCAGCAGGACCCAGAAAAGAAAAATCTAGATCTTTTCTCTCCCATTTCCTTGAAGCACAGTTTCATTATTCTCCAGGATCCCCCTGGGGAAGTAGGACCTGATTGGAGAGGAAGATTCGGTACTTCCAACCCTTAATGCTACCCACCTCTGCATGGGACTGGAGCTGAAGCTCGACTTCTGTAGCACAGATTATCCACCAAATTCTAGATTTTTGCAGGATCTGGGCAAAATTATAGCATGAAGTCCCTAAGGATAGGCACCTAGTCTACCTCATTTCCAGTGTATTCTCAGAATCTGGGACAGAGCTTGGCACATAGCAGGCGCTCAGTTACTATAAAGGAGGAAAAAAGGAAGGGAGGGACGGAGAAAGAAAGGGGAGGAAGAAGAAAAGGGAAAGAAAGGAAGAAGGAGGGGAAATTTATGTGTGGATGCCTAACCCTTAGAATTAAACCTCTAACACTGAAGGCAGCAGCCAAGTACCCGCAAATTTGTAGAACAGCAGGGACAATTCACAGCAAAGGTTCCTGCCTCAGTTATGCTCCAAAGAGAGGTGGCAGCGGACAGCAGTAAACTTCTATGAGCTCTGAATCAATCTTAACTGTGCCATTGACCTTGCACAAGTTATTTTGTCTTTCTGAGCTTCAATTTACCCACTGTTTTCTGCTGGGGTAAAATCTTACCCCAAACCTAGAGGCTTAAAACAACACGCACTTATTTGCGTACAGTTCTGGAGACCAGAAGTCTGAAGTGGGTTGGCCTTCTTCTGGAGGCTCTGGGGGAAAATCCGTTCTCTCACCCTTACAGCTTCCTGAAGCTACCTGCAGTCTAACCTCTGCTTTTGCCATCATGTCTTTGACTTTGACCCGCCTGCCTCCTTCCTATGAGGACCTTCATTATTCCATAGAACCTACCCAGAAAATCAGGATAATCAATCCACCGCAAGATTCTTAAACTAATCACATCACTATGGTCCCTTTTGCTATGTCAGGTAACATATTCACAGGTCCTGCAACCGTGACAGGGACACACGCACGCACATGCATGCAATGCTAACCTCTCTTATAGGACTATTTGGAGCATTAAGTGAAAAAATGCATGTTGAGCATGGGATGGGAACTTTGTAAATAGTACTTCCTACAAGGTCTCAGGACGATGCCTCACACCGTGCCTTGAGGGCTATACAAAGCGGAAACATCTTTTTCATACTAAGATATGTGACGAATATCAAGGAAATATTTGAAAAAAAAAATGAACATCCCCAGCATCTCAGTACCTGAGACTAATTCTCCTTACGGCTGCATGGGGGCTTCTAGTCTTTACCCAAAAGCAGATACATTTGACGTGGCTGCAATCACACTTACATGCCTTTGTATCAAACTTGCTTTTTCTCTACTTCTCATAAAAGTGTCATTTGCAAAAGGCTTTTTATTTTCTATCATCATGTGTTATAATTTCCTTAGCCATCCCTTAGCTTTGGACAAGCTCAAGGTTGGTCTATTTTTTTTCATAATTTTGGGTTTTTTGCTGTTTTCAATAATGTTGCAAAGAATATCTTTATTGCACTGGGTGTTACACGCAACTAATGAATCATTGAACTTTACATCAGAAACTAGGGATGTACTGTATGGTGACTAACATAATATAATAAAAAAACATTAAAAAAAAGAATATCTTTATTGAGCTCATAGTAAATGTGATATATATTTACATATTCATATATAAATGTATATGTTATGCATTTATGTAATATATTTTCATTGTAATATACAATACATATATATGTATGTAACATATATATTTTATATATGTAATTCATTTGTGTGTAAATATATTGAATATCTAAGTATGTAAAATTATATATGTATATATAATACATATAGATATATAAAATGCTTATTGAATAAACAAATAAGTGAATGACTGTACTGATTAATATATGAATAAGAGAGTCCACACATGAATAATGAATGAGTAAAAATTTAATTAGTAAGCAAATTGCTGACTCATTCGCTTGTTCCTTCTATAAATCTTTGTGTGACTAGCAAGAAGAAACACTCGGCCCAGACCTGCCCTCATGAAGCTTACATTCCAGTGGAGAAGGGAGGGAGAATGAGCAAATAAGTAAGCGAACAAGGTAATTTCAGATAGTGACAGGTCATGCGTGTACAGAGAATAACCAGGGGAGAAATTTAGGGAGGGGGAAAGAGCTGGAGGGTGAAGACCTATACACGGGGCCATTTGCAAAGGCTACTCTGAGGAGGGAAGCTCTGAGCTGAGACCCAAATGACGAAAAGGGACCAGCCATGCAGAGATCCAGGGAAGCAGGATTTAGGACAGGAAAGAGCTCCGTGTTCAAAGGATAAGAAGAAACCATAGCACAGTGAGCAAGAGTGAGGGTCCTCCCCAACAAGGGCTCAGAGGGCGCAGGGCTCAGATCATGAGGGGCTTGAGGGGCCGAGAGGAGCCGTTGGAGAGTTCTAAGCAGAGAAGAGGCGTGCATAAATTCCAGAAATGAATGAATAAGTAGTTGAGGGAATGAGTGAGTGAAGCCCAGAGACAGGCATGTATGTACCATATTACAAGGTGTGTGTGGTGGATATGAAATGTGCCCTCCAAGTCCCCTTCAGGGATACCCAGCCCATTACCTCAGACGCTAGCGGTGCTGCCAGTAAACAGCCCTCGGCTCTCACTGGGAGAAAGCTGCCTTGCCCTCCCTCACACCCCCTGATCAGGTCAGCCCACATCTGATGATTGGCATGGGGGTACGTAGAGCCCCTTAACCTGGCTCAAGGGAGCTCTGAGGCTCATGGGTCTTCGGAACTTCCCCAGAGAGGGTTGGAGGCTCCACTGGGACTGCACGCCAGGGCCTGTTCCCTTCCGCTTCTCCCTTCCATGGGTGCTGATTGCAGGATACTCCCAGGGAAGCCTGTCTGCTTCCCAGGGAACCCAACCTGAGACAGCGCGTGAAAGAATGAGTAAGGGAGCAAGTGAGTTGCTAACCGAAGGAATACACGAGTAAGGGAATGAAGAATGAATGAATGAATGAATGAATGAATGAATGAGGAGCTAACTGAACAACCACACCAGGTGGGTCCGCGCAGGGTCTGCCTGGAGTCTGGCCAGAAACCCAGCCTCCCCGAGTCCCTCCAGGTCCACGTCTCCCCGTCCCTGCACATCTGCACACACGGAGCTCACGCTTGACTGCAAGAGCCAGGAGCGTCCACGGCAGACGGACCCCAGTTTTTCAGCCCACCAGCCAGCTCAGCTCCCAGCCCCAAGGGCCTCCCCTTCTCCCAACGACGTGTGGTGGGAGCACAGAGGGTGCCCTTTGGGAGACTTTTTAAAACAAATTTTTGCTTAACCTCCTCTGTGACCCATAGAGTAAATAAGTTCCTGAAATATACTCAATTTCTGTTTATTTAAAGAAAGTTTGCTTATTTGGTGCTTGCTTGAGCAGAACCACTGTTATCATTCATTTCACCGTGAGCGTGAAGCAGACGCAAATTGCCTGGCATCTTTAATTAGCCAGATTACTTTTTCTCACTATTCTTTTTCCCTTTTTCATTTTTCTGTTTTTAGGAGTGAGTGCAGGGCAGGCAGCAAATACCAGCTCGAGGGTCTATGAGGCCCTGGCGCTGGTTGTCAAAGATCCAGAACAGCGCCATGCAATGTGGGAGCCCCTGGGGCACAGGCGGCTGTGGAGCCCTTGAAACGTGGCTTGTCTGAGTCCAGATCCGCTCGAAGGTACCAGATCTTGAAGATTTAGTGCAAAGAAGAAAGTAAAGGTAAAATATCTCATTCATACATGTGCATATCCATGACTTGTTGAAATAATAATTTTAGGGTATTTTCTGTTAAATAAAATACGTTAGTAGAATTAATTTGCCTGTTGCTTTCAACTTTTTAAATGTGGCTACTAGAACATTTAAAATAACCTGTGTGGCTTGTGTTATATTTCTACTGGGCCGTGCTGGGCTGGCCCCCGGGCATTTGCCATCACAGGTCCCTCCAGCCTGTGTCCGTGGGACAGTCCCTTCCACCCAATCCTGGCAGCCGCTGCCTTCACACAGCCAGACTGCTGGAGAGGAAGAGGAGAACAGTTTGCCCAGGAGATCCTCTCCTCTGCCCCACCAGTCTCCTTTTTCATTTGGGTTTGCTGCCTGGCTTCCTGCTGCCGGTCACGAAGCACATTGCAAACCAACGGTTTCCCCCTGTTGCATTTGCAAGGGCTGCAAATTATCTCATTATTTTTGTCTAGCTTTCCTACTGACGCCAGCTTGCACCAGCATTCAAGAGGTGTCAGGGAAGGCGGGGAGCTGCTGAGGCCCCGGGATGGTGTTTGCGGGATGCTAGACATCTGGGCCACTGGGACACGTGTGCACCAAGTCTGATTTCTTCCCATCTCAGCTTCCATCCGGCTGTTTGGCATTAGGGACTGTTGTCTCTCATTGACTCGAGAGTATGTGGGAAAAGCTGTGTTTATACAACTGCAGACCTTGGGGCGAAAGCAGTCAGGGCATGTTCTTGGAGACTCCAGAGGCTCGCCAGCTTGGACAAACTGTCACATTTAGATGGTCAGGCAGGAATTAATTGCTGAAGAGGACGTAGCAGAATAGCTCCAGCCAAAACTAGCCTCTGAAGGTCTTTGGGGGCAACGTGGAGATTTGCCCGGGCTTTTCATGTGATGGAGTTCCCATCTGCAGACATCATCTTTATCTATGACCCTAGGCAGAAACTCATTCCCAGAGCAGTAGGACCCACATCTCCTGGGAGCTTATAAGAAATGTAGACTGTCCCATTCCCTGTGTCAGTCAGGGTTGTCCAAAGAAACAGAACGGCTATATACACATGAAAGGTGTCTGTATCTTATATGCACGAGATATCTATGCAGTATGTACATATGCAGCTATGCGTATACCTCTCTATCTCATTCAGAGATGTTTATACCGATGACATGTTAAATAACACCAGGTAGGATATTTTCTGTTAAATAAAGTAAATTATTAAAAATAGCTTACCTGTTTCCTATGTATTTTTAAAATTAGAAATTAAAATGAAAATATATTATTAAAGTTTGGTTATGTTACAGATAGAAATAGATACAGATATGACAGGGAGAGACAGAAAGAAATATTTTAAGAAATTGACTCCTGTAATAGTGAGGGCTGGCAAGTCTGAAGTCCAGAGGGCGGGTTATTAGGCTGCAGACCCAGGACAGAGTTGACCTTGAAACTCCTCTGGAGGCAGAATTCCTTCTTCCCCAGGGGACATCAGTCTTTCTCTCAAGCCTTCTACAGACTGTATGAGGCCCACCAGAGGATCATAGAGGATAATCATAGAGGATAATCATAGAGGATAATCATAGAGGATATCATAGAGGATAATCATGACTTTACTCAAAGTCCACTGATTTCAAAGTGAATCCCACCCAACAAATACCTCCACAGTGACACCTGCACTGGTGTTTCACCGAAGAACTGGGTACCATGGCCTAGCCAAGGTGACACACAAAATTAAATCCCACCCTCCCACCCCAACCCTAGAGAATCGGCATCTGCATTTGCATAAGATCCCCGGAGGAGGTAAGCACATGAAAGGCTGAGAGGTTTATCCTGGACATCCCTGAGGGCCACCTCTCTATACATGTATACATCGAACCCCATTTCTAGGCACCACCACCCCCATCACCTCCACCATGCCCCGAACTTGGAACCAACGTTATGGGGAGGCACGCTCAATCCACAACACTGGGAGATGCCAGGTCTGATCCATCGTGATTGGACCAGAGAGCAAACCAAGGGCCAACGAATGGCAGCACTTCCTTGCCAGTTCTCCTTAAAACTTCCTGCGCAGAAACGTGCGCAAGGGCAGGGCCATGTCTGTTTCATTTTCCTCTCTATCCCTGGCCCCTTTGGCATCAAGCCCGGCACATGATAAGAATTGAATAAACAGTATTAAATAAATCCATTGTGTAAGCCTCAGTTTCCCACTTATAAGCAGATACTCACCTAAGGGAGAAGTAATCATGTATGAGAAACACATAGAATTCGGGGACCCTGAGCTGGGCACATAATAGGTCCTCAGGAAGTCAGAGCTGAGGGTGTTCAGTGCATGCCTGCTGAGTGAGCAAACGAGATCCCGTCAGCATGCAGACACCCGGGGGACAGCAAGGATCCGGTGCCCTGAGCTGACAGCATAGAGCCCAAACAGGGTGCCTTCTCGTGGGCTTGGTTACATGTGCGGGGCTCTTGGCATCTCTCGCCAGGCATTGCATCCTGGCAACCTACAGCAGTTCTGGGAGCTATCCTTATTAGTCGTACTGCTGTCACTGTCACTTTGTGGAAGAGGGACCCTCAAGCTCAGGAACATTCAGCATCTCCCGTGGAGCTGATGACAGGACGGAGCCCGATCTGAGATTGATTTTTTCCTAGCTTTAATATCTCTCACATCCGCTTCTCTTTGAAAGAAGAGAGACAGAGAGAAAGGATGTCCACACATGTGGCTGGCTGGCTGCCGGAGGGAATACACATGTGTCCGCATGTGTGGGTCTGGGTGTGGGCACACAAGAGCAAATAGGGGGACTGGAGGGTGGGGAACGATTCCATCTAATCCTGAAAGGACCGGCAGAACTCTTGGGTGTCCCTCGAAGTAAAGCTTCTTTCCAGGTCACCGAAGTTTACACTTGGGTAATAACACACGCGTAATTAACTGAACAAATATAATGAATGTATCTGTAGTGACATGATAGTTGGTGCTGAATCCTATTAAAGCACATTTAATTAAAAATGCATTAAACCTTCAAGCTTTGGAACACACCCTGCCCTTCTTCAAAGCCTCCCCTCCATTAAAGCCTTCCCCACTATTAACTGTGAGTCAGCCTGTGACCCTATGGGCATGACCGGGTGAGGTGAAGTGGCTCTTAGATGCCTGAACCAGTACATCACAGGCACTAATGGATTTAAATCAGGGAGATTAATTCCATTCACTCGGCTCCTCGTCTCAGAAACAACTGTCACGCTGAGCCTAATTGCTGGAGATTGTTGACGGCACCAGGAGGACGGCCTCCTGAAGTTGGGTGGTGACCAACCAGCCGTCAATGCTTTGGGCTTCTGTGCGGTGGGGATGTAAGGATGATTAAAATCCACAGACAACCCAACAGCCCTTGTGTGCCATCAGCTTCCGTCTTCTCGGCTAGCCGGGGTTCTCTGCGCGCAGGAGGCAGCAAGGTGCAGTGGGGGGGCTGTCTGGGCTGGGATGGCAGCTCTTGCCCCCTGTGTCCCATCCCCCGCCAGCCACGGGGGATTGCACAAGCTATTAGCCCCCTGCAGTGCCCTTCTCCTTCCTCTTTGCTGGGTCCATTTCTACCCACCCTCCAAACACCGCCTGAATGACCGGGTAGGTCAGTCACGAGAGGAGTGAGTGGGAGCCTCCGAGAGGGATTGCAGACCTTACACTTGGGCAACAACGGACCATTTGCAAAGGGTTTGTAAAGTCTAGAATGACCCTCCTTAGCTCTACACCATCCCTTCTCCAGCGCAGGCGTTATTTTCATCCCCTCTGTCTCGAGCAGGGCTCTAAGACACAGAAAGGGAATGTGAAATTGCTCCCCGTCATGGAGAGGTAAGGGGCAAAAAGCCAGGATCCAAACCTCCGGTCTCTTGCTCCTGTTCCATGCTGCATCTGAGTCATCTCCAGGCACATTGCTTAATCAGCCACTGATTCATTAAGAGCGGGCAGAAGGCACTTCCTGCCAAGGCAGAGTGGGAGAAAGCCCCGGCTCCGAGAAGTGCCTTGGGAGGGACGGGAAGGGGAGGAGAAGGGGATAGGAAGCATGACCTGATTGAGTTCCTGCAGGGCCAGGGTCGCTGCTCCTGGCACGGGTACACACTCCACAGGCTGACTTCACAGGGCTGCGACCTGTGCAAAGTTAGAAGGGCCCCGGGTTGAATGCACTACTAACATCTTGAAATCCTTAGTCATTTTTGAACAAGGGCTTCCTCATTTTTCTTTTGCACAGGGCTTGCAAGTTATGGAGCCAAGCCTTTTCCTTGGGGGTGTCTTCCCTTCCATCTTCCCTCACAAAGCTGTCTACTGATGGTAAGGCACCCAGCACCCCGCAGACACTTAGTAACTGAGAGGCGAGAGGTGAGTCCTTGCAGACTGCTGAAGCCTTCTGAATTATCAGTCTTTTTTAGCTCCATGGCAAATGCATGATCCAGGAAAGCATTTCCAGAGCTTAGTTCTGCAAGGCATTTCTCTAATTGTAGTGTTCTGCAGTCACATTCATTTTGGAAATGCTACTTACCTTTCCTCACCAAGAATCATAGTACACTCTGGCACACCAGAGTCTGAGGCATCCAGCAGCAAAGACACCTTTTCACTTTCCTGATTCCAGCCTTCCTCAGACTTAAGTGACTATGAATGCATTTTTCTCTGATCCACTCAGGGAAGTGGAGCTCATAGAAGACTTAGAAGGCAGTTATCTGGTCCCAAAAGAGTGGAGGTGAAGATGTGCGTGGAGGAGAGAGAAGCAGCAGCAAGGGGGGAGCACAAATGTTGTAAGGGAGCGTCTCCACACAGGTAAACCTGCATCAGCAACTCCTCACCGAACTGGGCCAAAGCTTTGTTGCCTTGGCCTTGTTTCTTTCTCTTACCCTGGTTATGCTAGGAACTACAACAAGCACATGAGACCGTCTTAGCCCCCCGGGGTCACTGCAGCAGCAGACGACACAGCTCTGCCTGCAGGACGAATTTCCCAGGGGACAGGAAAGCAAGGACTTTCAGGGAGCTGGGGATTTAAGGAATGCTTATAAACAAATGAGATCACTTTGAACAAAGTAATCAAAGCATCAAATGATATAAACACCACGTTAGGGCATAATGTGAATCATACTTGTGGTTAGACATGCACAGATCAGCTGCAAAGAGCAACCTGATTCCAGAACCTATGCTTCGATGACTGGTGTGAAACATGAACAGAAAAATGGAAGGAAGCTGGCCTGCACAGAAACTCTAGAAACTGCACCCTGACAAGGAATGCTGTGGACAATCCCAAGTCATATGTCTTCACGGAGAAATGAAATCCTACTGTTTTTGGAGCAGAAGAGAGAGGACTTTCTAGAGGGGCACACTGAGGGTTGGGGAGTTTGGAGGGACTTGTCTTGTCAGTAAAGGACAAAATCGGGTCTCAGGTCCAAGTGCATAAATCTAATTTCGAATCTTTGCACCAGGTGCTGCCAGCGTCAATCCCCTCAGCACTCAGCATTCACTCGGCTTCTCCCTCAAGCACTGGGGACACTTCCCGAAGGGTTCTCTGGATGCAGAATCATGTTGTTCTGCTAACAGGGCAGACAGAAGTGCAACCCCAATGGGGGGGGGCGGAATTGGGGTAAATATCACACCTCCCATGCTGCTCATGGGGAGGGGGCCGCTCTGAGTCCCATTCAACACAGTCTCACAGAGATCCACTGAGAGGCCATACTCAGGTGCCCCGTTCAGTCACCAGTTCATCAGTGTGACCTGTACTGGATTCTGTCCCTTCCTGGCTCTCTCCTCTGCTCCTGCAGTCATGCTTCTTCGGATCCTCTCCCCAGTATGTTACTTGAACTCAGATCCCTGTCTCATAGAGGCTTCTGGGAGAGTCTAACTGCAAAAGACTTTCTTTTTATTATACTAAAGTGACTTAAAGAGTCCCAAGGAGTCTCTGGCCTTGAGACTCTTGCTCCTATGATAAGGACACTACAGAGATGACATCTCCAGTATGTGGCTTCTTTGAACAGATTACAGATGATCTTTCCATTTTGGTCCAGTGGTTACAATAGCTGACAGGAGATGCTAAACTGACGTTCTTTTCTTCAACCCCTGATGTCAGGCATGGGCTAGACAGGGGGCATGCAGACTGGGTCAGAGCCTTCAAGGTTAGCAGGAGAATGGCAATATGGATTCACTCATGTATCCATACATTTTTCTCATGTAACAAATCTCTACTGGGGGCCTATGTTGTACTCAGCACCGCGGGGAATACAGAAGAGGAAAAAAAAGATACTCAGCTTACCATCCAGCAAATGAGAAACACTTGAAACAGATAATACAGTACTTGAACAAACGCCATGTGGAAAAAAAAAAAAAAGCCCATTGTATCCGTGATTTAAGGAATCAGGGATGACAATTGGTGTAAAAATTGCAATCACAAAACCATGACCAAGATGCTTATCCTGTTAATTACTTGAAGTTGAGAACATAAACCCAGAGTATGGCTGAAATTCCTATAAAATTTCATTGATTTGAGGGAGATGGGGACTTTTGTCAAAGTATGAATCTTATACAAAGATGGAAAAGTCCCATTTATCAGAAATTTAGGCTGCATCTTGAAATCATTCAAATGGAAATGCAAATCACCAGGTAATTCTGAGACACCAAGCACAGGGCAGAGATGCTCTGCACGTCTTCTTTAACCAGTGAATTGGAAATAGCTCCATTTTACAGAGAAGGATTGACATGGCCCAAATCATTTCCCTCTCCTGGTAATCCCTTCCCGTAAGGGTGTGCTGGGCCTAGTGACTTGCTTCTAACAAACAGAATAAGGCAAAAGTGAAAGGATGTCAGTATATTGAATCTGTTATCAAAAGCCTTCCAATAAAGAAAAGCCCAGGACCAGATGGCTTTCCTGGCAAAATCTACTAAACATTTAAAGAAGAATTAATACCAATCTTCCTCAAACTTGCCAAAAAGTTGAACAGGAGGGGACACTTTCAAAGTCATTCTATAAAGCCAACATTGTCCTGATATCAATGACAGACAAAGACACTACAAGAAAATAAAACTACAGTGATGCAAAAATCCTCAACAAAATGCTAGCAAACAATTCAATAACACATTAAAAGGATTATATACCCTAACCAAATGGGATTTATTCCTGAAATGCAAGGATGGTTCAACACAAAAAAAATATCAATCAATGTAATACATCATATTAACAGAATGATGAAGAAAAAATTCCCACAGGATCATCAATTGATGCAGAAAAATCATTTTTAAAAATTCCATACTCTTTCATGAAAAAAAAAAGCACTCAACAAGCTAGGAATAAAAGAAAATTATCTCAACATAATAAAGACATAGATGAAAAACCCACAGACAACATGACACGAAATAGTGAAAGACTAAAAGCTTTTTCTCTAAGATCAGGTTCTAGACAGAATGCTGACTTTGCCACTTCTATTCGACATAGTACAGGAAGACCTATCCAGAACAATCAGATAAGAAAGAAAGAAAGAAAGAAAGAAAGAAAGAAAGAAAGAAAGAAAGAGAAAGAAGAAAGAAAAAGAGAAAGAGAAAGAAAGAAAAGGCGAGGTGAGGCAAAGAAAGGAAAGGAAAGGAAAAAAGGAAGAAAAGATATTCAACTTGGAAAGGGAAAAGAAAAATTATCTCTCTCTCTTTACAGATGGTATGATCTAATATATAGAAAGCCCTGAAGACTGCACACACACACACACACACACACACACACAAAGCCTGTTAAAGCTAATATGTGAATTCGGCAAAGGTGCAGGATACAAAATCAACACACAGAAACCAGTTGTGTTCATAAAGACTAACAGTGAACAATCCAAAAAGGAAATTAAAAAAACAGTTCCATTCACAATACCATCAAAATGAATAAAATACTTAGGAATAAACTTAACCAAGGAAGTGAAAGACCTGTAAGCTGAAAACATAGCTGAAAGAAATTAAAGAAGATAAAAATGAATGGAAAAACATTCCATGTTCATGAGCCGGAAGACTTAATATCATTTAGATGTCAATACTACCCAGAGGGACCCACAGATTCTATGAAATCCTTATCAAAATCCCAATGACTTTTTTTGCAGAAATAGAAAACCCTTCCTAAAATTCATTTGGAATGCCAAGGAAACTTAAATAGCCCAACAGACTTGAAAAAAAAGAGGAACAGGCTTGAAAGTTACACGTTCTGACTTTAAAACTTACTACAAAACTACAGTAATCAAAACAGTGTGGTTCAGGCATAAAACAAACATATAGAATAGCCAGCCCAGGAATAAACCTTGCTTATATGGCTAAATGATTTTGACAAAGATGCCAAGACCATTCAATGGGGAAAGGACAGTCTTTTCAATGGATGGTGCTGGGAGAACTGGATATCCACAACAGAAGAATGAAGTTGGGGGCACCTAGGTGGCTCAGTTGGTTGGGTGTCTTCAGCTCAGGGCATGATCCTGGAGTCCCAGGATCAAGCCCCAAGTCAGGCTCCCTGCTCAGTGGGGAGTCTGCTTTTTCCTCTGCCCCTCACCCCACTCGTGCTCTCTCTCTCAAATAAATAAATGAAATCTTAAAAAAAAAATGAAGTTGGACCTTTCCCTTATACCATTACAAAAATTAACCCAAAATGGAACAAAGACCTACACATAAGACCTAAAACTATAAAACTCCTAGAAGAAAACATAAAGGGAAAACTTCATGCCATTGTATTTGGTGATGATTTTTTGGACATGACACCCAAAGAACAGGTGACAAAAGTAAAAATAGATAAATCGGACTACATCAAATTAAATTAAAAACTTTTGTACATCAAAGGACACAAACACCAAAATAAAATGAGATAAAATATTTGCAAGTCACATATCTGATCAGGGGTTCATATCCAGAATATATGAAGAATTCCTACAATTCAACAACAAAAACAAGCTTCTCAATAAAAAATGAGCAAAAGGCTTGAATAGACATTTCTCTAAAGGCAATAAATAAATGGCCAATCGACACAGGAAAAGATGCTCAGCACCATTAATCATTAGGGAAATGCAAATAAAAACCTAATGAGATACCACTTCACCCCCTTTAGGATGGCTGCTATGCTGTAAAAAAAAAAGAGAGAGAGAGAGAAAGGAAAAAGAAAAAGAAAATGATAAGTGTTGTTAGCAAGAATGTGGAGGAATTGGAACCCTTGTGCTCTGTTGATGGGAATGTCAAATGGTGCAGCTGCCATGGGAAACAGTGTGACGGTTCCTCAAAAAATTAAAAACAGAATTACCATATGATCCAGCAATTCCCTGTATGGGTATATGCCCCAAAGAATTGAAGGAAAGTACTCAAAGAGATATTTGCATACCCATATTTATAGTGCCATTATTCACAACAGCCAAAAGATGGAAGCAACCCAAGTGTCCATCAATGGATGAACGGATAAACAAAATATGGAATCTTATTCAATCTAAAAACGAAGGAAGTCTGATACATGCTACAACACAGATGAACCTTGAGGACATTACGGTGAGTGAAATCAGGCTTTCGTGAAAAGACAAATACTATATGATTCCACTTGTATGAGGTAGTTAGAGTAGTGAAATTCAAAAACAGAAAGTCGAATGGTGGTTTTCAGGGGCTGGGAGGGGTGGGATTGGGGCGTTGTTTAATGCGTATAGTTTTAGTTTTGCCAGATGAAAGAGCTCTGGAGATCGGTTGCACAATGGTGTGTATGTACTTCACGCTAAACTGTACTCTTAAAAATGGTTGAGATGGGGGTGCCTGGGTGGTTCAGTCGTTAAGCGTCTGCCTTCGGCTCAGGGCATGATCCCAGAGTCCTGGGATCGAGCCCCACATCGGGCTCCTCTGCTGGGAGCCTGCTTCTTCCTCTCCCACTCCCCCTGACTGTGTTCCCTCTCTCGCTGGCTGTCTCTCTCTGTGTCAAATAAATAAATAAATAAAATCTTTTAAAAAAATGGTTGAGATGGCAAATTTTACGTTATGTGTATTTTACCTCAATTAAAAATATTTAATAAATTAAATATAAAAAAGACTATATAATACAGGAACAGCTATTTTATGAATGCATAGCTTTTATCTTTTTTAAGATTTTATTTATTTGAGAGACAGAAAGCACAAGCAAGGGGAGAAGAGCAGAGGGGAGGAGGGGGAGGAGGAGGAGGGGCAGAGGAAGAAGCAGGGAGAAGAAGGGAGAAAAGCCCAATGCAGGGGCTTGATCCCAGGACCCTGAGATCATGACTTGAGCCAAAAGCAGCAGCTTAACTGACTGAGCCACCCAGGTGCTCCTGAATGCAGAGCTTTTAAATGAAGTTCCCATGTATGGATTTCCATAACCTTCACAACATTCCAGGGACATTTCAATTATTATGCCTATTTTAAAGATCTTTTTTCTTCTTTAAATAAATGAATGAAAGAATTTTCTGAGGCTTAAGCAAGTCTAATCATTTAGCCAAAGTGTCATAATTTGGATCTGCTTCTCTGGCTCCAAGCAGTAGTTCTTGCCACTGTTTCCCATTTTACAGATGGAAAAACTGAGCTTCCAAAGGTGAAAAGCCTATCTCCAGGTCATGCAGCTGAGAGGTGACGGAGGCAGGATTTAAACCCAGCGCTCTCTGGCTCCGGAGGCATTGCTCTTTGAGCAACACCCAGGAGAAGGCACCTGGTGACGCAGAAGCCCCTCCCTCATGCTCTCGCCTTGTTGTCGTCCGTCCTGATAGTCGAGTCCGTGTTCTGAAGCATCTCTACTTAGGAACTTTCCAGAAACCAGCAAAGCTACTCACCAGAGCAAAAACCCTTCAGCTCTGTCCAGCACCAGTTGGTAATACATGCACCCTCTGACTTTGGACTGTCTTTCTTTCTTCTTTGCATTCCATCATAGCTGCCTAAAATTAGTTACTTCTTTACGTTTGTTGTCTGCACCCCGTCCTGAAATGGAAGTTCCATGAAGGCAGCACCCCAATACCTAAAACAGTCTCTGATATGTAGATATATAATAAATCAATCTTTCTTCTTTCTTCTTTCTTTCTTTCTTTCTTTCTTCTTTCTTTCTTTTTCTTTCTTTCTTTTTTCTTCCCTTCCCTTCCCTTTCTTGAATAAACAAACAAATGATGAATCTGTGTGAAATTTCATGCAAAAGTAAAAGATTTCGTTAGAGAAAAACTGTCCTTGTGGCTTTATCTGTGGAATGGAATGTCTCAGTCCTGCCACTTCCTCAGGCTGACTGGGCAAGCGTCATCAAACGTGCCATGTGAAACCGGGGAAACCACTTTACCCCTCAGGCTCCCCAGCTTGCTCACCAGGACAATGAGGAAGAAAGAAGGGGTCATGTTGGAAACTCCTGTCTCTAAGAACAGTGATCAGGGTCAGGATCAGTATGGAGAGTTGGGGGCGTCACAGGTGACGGGGCGGGGGGAGGGGGTGCGGGGAGAGGACTGGGTGGGCCAACCTGTCTGACCAGCCGAGCTGGAGGCCCCACCTCTGATTTACTGGGCAGCTTTCTCACATTTTCTTTAGCCAGAAAGCCTAGGCTCCACCCCACACCAATGCATACAAAGTGTCACAGCCAGGGTGCAAGCACTCTTTAATTTATTTTTGATTCAACAAATATTTATTTACTGCCTGCCTATTTTGCACCAAGCACTGGGAATAGTGCATCCCCAGTGCTTACCTCGCAGAGCTCACAGTTGTCAACACGGGGCTCCTGGACCAGCCGCGTCCACGATCCCTGAGAACTTGTTAGAAACACCAATTCGAAAGCCCTACCTCCACCTCTGAGGTACTTAATCAGGAATGCTTCAGACTGGCCAGCAATTTCCATTTTAAAAGACTTCCAGATGATTCTGAAGCATACTCTACTAGTCTAGTGAGGAATCCAGCCTTTAGGTACCTAATTAAAAGTCAAACAAAAATTTTAGTTCATTAAAACTATGTTCATGATGACAAGCCCAAGGTATTGAACAAGTGCGTGTCAAACGGGGGAGGTGACTGGCTCTGGAGTTTCCTGGTAGATGCTTCTCAGAAAATGAGAATTGTTAGAAATAAGCATGCAGTATGTATGTGCTGGTACAAAACAACAGCCAGGATATACGTTCAACAAAGAAAAAAAGAGGTGGAGAAGAATGTATGCACTATATTCTTATTTGTGCGTGTGAAGCAGATGTGTATTGAAAATTATGTTTGCCTTTCCATGACCTATTTATAGAAGGATGCATGAGAAATCGGTTAATGGTGGTTGTGTCTAGGAAAGAGACATGGGAGTAAGAAATAGAAGGGAAGCTGACTTTTGCTTAGCTCTCATTTAATATATACTTTATTTATTTCAGAACAATAATACAGCTGGTTGCGTTAGCGCCTGCCCTGTCTGCACATGGCAAGGTGACAAAGTAGACAACTTGAAGGCCGCGCTGCCTTTTCTCTCCTTTTTTTTTTTAATTGAAGTACACCTGACACACAATATTGTGTTAGTTTCGGGTGTACAACCTAGTGATTCGACAATTCTGTATATTAAGCAATGCTCACCAAGGTAAGCGTGGTCACCATCCGTCACCATTCGGTTACTTCAATATTATTGACTACGGAACTTTGTACCTCTCAATGCCCCTCACCTATTGCTGACGGCCAGCCCCCTTTATTCCTTCCTGCAGTTCACAGTCTTTGGCATCCAGTCTTCTCCAAACCCCTGCCCTGGAGGGGCTTCCAATCTGGTGGGTAAGAGAGACAAGGCAAGGAGGAGACAGTTACAGGGAGGCAGGGTGAGTAGGGCAGAGTGGAATCCTCTGGGTGAGGCCCTGGTGACTTCGGAGGAGAGGGTGTTGGATGACAGTTTTGCAGAAAGGGTGAAACGTCATCTTAAAGGCCAAGACGGTATTCAGGTAGGGAATCAGGCTGTTTCAGAAGCTGCAAGTGTTTTCATGGCAGGGGACGCTAGCAGGGGGACAGGGCTACCAACTGTCCCACTTTGCCAGGACTGAGGGCGCTCCCCAGGATTAGAGACATTCAGTGCTACAACTGGGATAGCTGGTCACCCTAGAGTAGGCGCCGCTGGTATGTGGCCAGAGGTAAGGCAGGACAGAGAGGCAGTGTGTTGGGTTTGGGCAGAGATTGTCTCAGGGAGGGGTTTGGCCAATGAGCTGGCCTGGCTGAGTCGGGTGGCCTGATATAGTCACAGCCTCTATGCCCACCCCCCACCCCCCCACCCCCCATGACTCCACACTACCCTTCTTCAAAAGGAAACATCCAGAATACCTAAGACTTGAATATATACCCTCAGGTTACTTGCATATCCTACGACCAGGTTTACACAAGACAGCATCTTTAACCTTGGAGTCGATTCATTTTTCAAGAGCAGATGGGAGTTTGGTGTGCAAATTTGGCATAGTGGGCAGTAGTGGTCCTGGAGCCCTCTCCCCCACTGTAATGGCCAGTATTCAGAGAGCCCGAGATAAAATCACGGTTGTGACCAGGGCGATACGGATATCAGCTCAGGCACTGGATGCGTCAGAGGACGGTGAGATAGGAGACCTTTCCCCCATGGCCTCTGGCTTAAACTGGGTGTAGCCGAGCACAGGTGATTAAAGCTATTGCCCGGCCCATAGCTTTTTGATGACCTAAGTGGAAAGGGTGGGTGACCTAATTCCACATCCCTGGGGCTCTAGCCCAGCCTCAGGTCAGCCCGCCCATGGGTCCCCAGTGACCGAGTCTAGGTTGGGGTCCTCTGCGCCCAACTCAGCAGAGTACTTGGCCATGGAGATTTGGGAGGTTGTCTCCTGGGGCCTCCCCAAGCCAATGATGAGGATCCCCATGGGGAAGTATGCCCTGGTTGTAATTCTCTTTCTAAGGCAGTTTCCAGCCTCACGTGCCTGGCTGTAAATTGGAGTCTGTGTCCATTTCTGCAGCCTTTGGGGCAAGCCTGGATCTAGAGGCTGAGATTGGTTTGGCCTACATAGAGCTTTAGGGCTGAAAAGCCCTTGGAGGTTATTTCATTACATCTTATTTTGCAGATCGATAAAGAGAGCTCAGAGGCAGGAAGCCACCTGCCCAAGGTCACTGTTATTTTGTTGAACTGTGTCCCGGTCAAAAAAAATTCAAATGTTGAAATCCTAACCCCAGGCCCTCAGAATGGGACCTTATGTGACAAGAAGGTCTTTACAGAAGTAATCAAGTTAACATGAGGACGTTAAGGTAGCCTCTAATCCAAATATGACTGGCGTCTTTATACAAAGAGGGAATGTGAGCACAGACATGCACACAGGAGGACGTCATGTGAAGATGGAGGTAGAGATAGAGGTGATGCTTCTAGGAGCCAAAGAATGCCAAAGGTCGCCAGAACACCACCTATAGCCGGGAGAGACTCGTGGACCAGACCCAGAAGGAACCAACCCTGCCAACATCCGGACCTTGGACTTCTGGCCTCCAGACAGTGAGGCAGTCCATTTCTGCTGTTTAAGCCACCTAGTTTGTGATCTTTTTTGGGATCAGATGGACAATAGTCAGATGGGGCTAGGGCCCACTCTAATGTCTTCATTTTAATTTGATTTCCCCTCAAAAACTCCTATCTCTAAATAAGGTCCCCTTCTGAGGTTTTGGGGGTGAGGGCTTCAACCTAGAGCTCTGGCAAGGGGGTGCCAATTCAACCTGTGACAGTCAGCCAGCCAGCAAACTGGTAGCGTGGAGAAAGCAAGAACCCAGCACACACTCGACTTCCCATGAGGCCCCTCCTCCCACCTGCACTTGCGGGCGCTCTCCCTGAGGAGAAGGGTTCCATCGGCCTGCGTTCCTCTCTAGACCTGGTTAAAGATGTGACCCGGCGACTCCTTTCCTTCCATATAAACAGCGTCTCATTTCCTCTCTATCTGGACAGAGAGGCCTGGCAGGCAGCTTTCAGGGCGATCACCCAACACCCCGCCCCACCCCCACCTTCTGCCCCAGGTTCTTGGCAGGACACAGGAAGTCCCGACTAGTCCCCAGCTCCCTTCAAAGCATTTTTCTCCTACGTTTGATTTTTACTGGTTTGTGTCTTAAATGCTTTGTCTGCAATTACACAGTTTGCTGCATGTCCTATTTCATAATGACTAATACAAAGTACACGTACCAGCAAAGGGAAGCACAGAGCTCAATGGACATGTAATAATTAGTATTCATTAAGACAATTATTTTAATAAATTAGACTCAGTTAAATATAACCATTTTGCCCTGATTTCAAAACAAAACAAAACAAACACCTGCTTTACTTCAACATGGCAGCAAGAGCAGAGAAGGGGGTAAAAGTGAGGATTCCAAGACCAGGACAGACAGGAAGGGCTTGGGGGCACAAAGCAGGTGCAGATATGTTGGTAGGACTTTGGGAAGTCTAGCTTATCGTGTGTTTTATATCAGTAATGAGAGAGAAACCTATAAAGGACTCATTAAATGTCAAGTCCTTCGCCTGCATTATCTTAGGTTATCGTCACAGCAAATCAAAGAGGTAAGACCTGTTACTATTATTGTCATTTTACAGATGAGGAAACTGAGGTTTTTCCAAGTTCGCACAGCTGGTAAGTAGGTAATGGAGCCAGAGGTGGGACCTAAGCAGCCTTCCTCCAGAACCAGCCCTTGAAGCCCCGCACATCACAGGTGTCAGAAAATGGGAGTAAGTAAGGAGATGGGCAGTCAAGCATGCAAAGTGTGGAACTTGTCTAGGGTCAAGTGTAAGGTGGTGATGAAGCCCCTAAGCTCCCAAGGGAAACTGCTGGGGCTTGAATCCCAGGGTCATCACTCATCAGTAGGGCCTCAGTTTCCCAGTTTGCAAAATGCAATGAGAACAGTACCCTCCTCATAGCATTGCTCAGAAGAGAGTGTAACTGCTGGGTCGCGGAGGAAGGTCTCGGGGAGCTGCCAGATCAGTACGCTCGTCCAGCCCTTGCTGCCACAGCTGATGATAGGGCCACACTGAGGTTTGGCCTGAGGTCCATCCACAGTAACCACGGAGACCAGTGGCATTTGTCAGCTCTGATTTATAATCTAGGCAGTTGCATTCTCCTGCTTTGCCCCAGATGTAGAAAGGAGCAAACTCTAAAAATTTCCCAAGAGATAGTAAGCCCCAGAGCCCCTACCAATAGGGCAGGTCAGTCAAGGTCCCTGGTCTGGTTCATTCTTGACCATGGTGCATGTGATATGTTGCAAAATGATCAAAATCATGGCTCCTTCCAACCACCAAAAGTGACCCAGTCTTGATGATCCAACCTCTGGGCGTCAATTGTGTTCCCACCTGTCCTGGGGCACAGGCAGGGTCAGCTTCCCGGGCATGTGCCCTGAGCAGTTGCACAGATTCCCATGCTTAAAACGGGTCTGCCCTGGAAGATATGAACAGACACTTTTCCAATGAAGACATACAAATGGCTAACAGACACATGAAAAAATGTTCAAAATCATTAGCCATCAGGGAAATTCAAATCAAAACTACACTGAGATACCACCTTACGCCAGTTAGAATGGCAAAAATAGACAAGGCAAGAAACAACAATTGTTGGAGAAGATGTGGAGAAAGGGGATCCCTCCTACATTGTTGGCGGGAATGCAAGTTGGTACAGCCACTCTGGAAAACAGTGTGGAGGTCCCTTAAAAAGTTAAAAATTGAGCTACCCTATGATCCAGCCATTGCACTACTGGGTATTTACCCCAAAGATACAGACGTAGTGAAGAGAAGGGCCATATGCACCCCAATGTTCATAGCAGCATTGTCCATAATAGCTAAATCGTGGAAGGAGTCGAGATGCCCTTCAACAGATGACTGGATTAAGAAGATGTGGTCCATATATGCAATGGAATATTACTCAGCTATCAGAAAGAACGAGTTCTCAACATTTGCTGCAACATGGACGGCACTGGAGGAGATAATGCTAAGTGAAATAAGTCAAGCAGAGAAAGACAATTATCAAATGGATGGTTACCAGAGGGGAGATGGGAGGAGTAGATGACATAGGTGGTGGGGAGTAAGGAGTGCCCTTGTTGTGCTGGGCGTCCAGTGTTGTGCGGAAGTGTTGAAGCACTATATTGTACCCTTGAAACTAATATAACAATGAATGAATGAATGAATGAACGAACGAATGAATGGGAATCGTACTGGAGCACAACCACATCCACCTGTTAACACACCGTCTGTGGCTGCCTCTCCCGTACAACTGAAGAACAGCATAGTGACAACATCAGAGGCTACAAGGCCAAGAAAACTGACTATTGGACCCTTTACAGAAAAGGTTTGCCGTCTCCAGAACTACACGGCACTACACAGGTGACGGCAAGCTGCCTCCACTTTTTCTTATTATTGCTGCCATTTTACAGAGAAGGAAATCGAGGTTCACTAAGCTCACACAGCTGGTATGTCAGTAATGGAGCCTGAGGTGGGACGTAGGCAGCTTCCCTCCAGAACCTGCCCTCTTAGCCTCTTGACTTTAAAGGCCTTCATATTACAGGTGTTAGGACCTGGGAAGAATGTCCCATATGGAACCTGGCAACCGAAAGGCCTGTGTTCCGAGTTGACGCCCGATGAGAACTGGCAAGTTTCCAAATGATGAAGATGTTGGTAATGGCAGCTAATGTCGTATGGATGCTCTCCCATCTACCTAGAACACGAGAGAGGGAAGCATTGCTGGGCCACGGGAAGTCGTCTGACCTGGATTACAGACCAGCCTCAAATACTCCTTAGCTAGCAAATGTTCTTTGCTTTGAACCCGAGTCACCTGGTTTTAAAAACGTGCCTACTAAGTCAGGCCATGCAGGCCAACAGATGCGAGACGAAGCACGGAGAGTTGGCACGATGACTATTAGCTCCTGAAGGGAACCCTTTGGAGGCCATCCTGGAGTTTGGCTGGAGGTGAGTGTATAAAGTCTCTGTGGTCAGTGGAAGCTTCCACAATTTTCTTCTTGGCTTTTCTTTTCACCCAATGTCTTACGGCAAGAGTGCTGGATCTCAGCCCAGCTCTCCATCAGCTCACTGTGTCACCTTAGACAGTTTCCTCCCTGGTGTCATGGGGTGGGAGGGTCAGTTAGCTGGTTCCTAACACTGACATCTCCTTTGATTCCCTCCCTGTGGTCACAGGGGCTGCTGCTTTTCTAAACTCTGTCCAAGTTGCCTCCCTCCCATATGTCCTAGTGCCTGAAAAAGGGCCTGGCCAGGCACAGAGTTAGAGGACATGTTACTCCACGGGTCCCCAGGGCCTGTTCCTGTCCATGAACACAGCAGTGGAGCCAGCCCTCTGACTCACAGGACTGCACTGCCCAGACATTAAGTGATTTCAAATTAGAGGACGAGGCCCTGCTGGTTTAATAGGATGAAAGAATAATGTGGCCTTGTTCGTAATACAGTAAAACTCAGCTTTCCTAGTGCTCAGGGTGCATTGCATAATTGAACATCCGAAGTGTCTGAGAGCTCAGCATAGTGGCTAAAAACAGAGACATTCTCTCAGACTGATTCCAGTTCATTCCCTCTTCTCTCACGAACTCACTGCACGATGTTGCTCTTTACTGATCTTCAGTTTGCTCCAGAGTGAAAGGGAGAGAGTAATAGTACCTGGCGAGGACTGCTGCTGCCAGAATTAGATTAAAAAGAATTAAATGTTGCAAGCACAGAGAAATCCAGAAGTTCCCAAACTTGCTCTTTCACAGTGCCCTGGGCATTTCAGTAATTTTTTCATGGTGGCCTCAGCAAATAGAAATACCTAACCTTCCACTTTTTTAAGCAGTGAGTGCCAACAGTTTAATCAGTATCTGTTCTAAGAACCTAGCAGTCACTTGGGGGAAATGGCACACAGAAATTCGTTCTTAAATAGCCACAGCTGCTCGGAACGGGCTGCACCTGTGGGGTACTATACCATTTCTCAAAGCTTGGAAGGCAGGGGGGACGCTGCCGCCCTCACTTCCCGTTCCGTGTGCATTTCCATGCTGTACTTGTATTTTATTAAGCAGCTGCTGAAAACCAAAACTAGGACATCGACACACAGAATACAGCACGTTCTGAGGCTGCCACTGAGAGTTCTGTGGAGCTCTGAGTCTGCATGGTGTCCCACAGACACCAAGCATCCCTAGGCTGCCGTTCCTGCATGGAACACTCACTACATTCCTCTCCTGCTCCCCCCACATTTTCCGCCCGGGACCAGGTCTCCCCAGCCTCTGTACCCCGACACAGGCTGTACCCCCGCCTGGGCTCTTCTGCCCTCCCATCCTGCCCCTCCCACCTGCACTACCTGAAATCCTGGGGGGCACCCTCATCAGCCCTGTTCACCTCTCACTCACTGTTGGAGAGTCACAGATGGATACGCCCTCTTGGAAGGGCAACTTGGAAATACCTATCAAAATTGGCCAGGCATATACACTTTGCCCTAACAATTCTACTTCTGAAATTTGCTATATATTTACTGTGCATGCGTCACACAAGGGCTCAAAGAAATTTTACAAAGATATTCATTGAAACACCATTCAATGTAGCAGGGAAGAAAGGAAGGGAGGGAGGGGGGAGAAAGGGAGAGAGGGAAGAGGGAGGGAAGAGGGATGGAGGGAAGGAAGGAAGGGAGGGAGGAAGGAAGGAAAGAAGGAAGGAAGGAAGGGAGGGGGGGAGGGAGGAAGGAAGGAAGGAAGGAAGGAAAAGAAAGAAAGGAAAAGAAACAGCCATTCTGTCCATCAATAGGGGGCTGATTACACACAAGTAATTATCATAATAACAATAAAGAAGACCAGCGCTCACCCGACATAGCATGGTCCTCGGCTATATAACGAAGTAAAACAGTGTATAGTACGCTGTGGGGATAAGTTTACGTATGCAAGATCCGAGCTTGTATGTGCAGGTAAAACCTGGAAATGGTACGGGCCTCCGAGTGGGATACGGGAAGGTTGGGAGGAAGACTGATTTGCGCTCGGAACTTTTTTGGAACTGTCTCAATTTTTTCTATTTGCATGTTTTGCTTATTAAAAGAATAACACACAGCATGTTTGATAAACCCTGTACAGGCATCAACTTCTCTGAGTTTTCTTTAATGCCCTGGGCTATAATCAATCCCTCCGTAGTCTGTACCTTACACACCCATTTACTGGTAAGTGCCCCGCAAGACTTTATCTGGGCTCTTTTCCTCTAATTCCAGGGACCCCAAGAGTTCTGTGTCCAACCCGTTCCTATGTGCACAGCACCCAGCCCGGGCCAGAGTGGGTCTCAGTACAAGTCACTGGAATGAACTGAGCCCTTGTGCTCTTACTGGGTGAAGAAAGGAAGCAGCAGGACCACCTTCCCTGCCATCGAGTTGCTTGCAGCCTTGACCTAGAGGAAAGACTGGCACAAACGGACAGTTAAGACTCACCCCCAGAAGGAATGCAAAGGTCTTAAATGTGGGAATCGGAAGGCAACGCTCTGGGCCAAACACAGAAGAATAGAGATTGAAGATGGGCGCCTGGGTGACTCAGTCGGTTGAGCATCTGCCTTTGGCTCAGGTCATGATCCCAGGGTCCTGGGATCGAGTCCCTCGGCAGGCTCCCTGCTAGCGGAGAGCCTGCTTCTCCCTCTCCCTTTGCCCCCCACCCCGCTTGTGCTCTCTCTCACTCTCTCAAAATAAATAAAATCCTAAAAAAAAAAAAAGAAAGAAAGAAAGAAAGAAAAGAGAGCGAAGAGCAGAATCATAGTCACTTGGATGACGAGAACGCTCAGCAAATTAGTTAGCTCCTCGTGGGTCACGGAATGAGCCTGGGGGCTTCTGGAGCCCTCAGCTCTGTCTGCAATGGGAAAGCCACAGTAGTAATTAATGCATGAGCACTTGTCACGTGCCCAGGCAGTGCTAAGAATGTACATGCATGTCTCGTTTATTCCCCAGAACCATCGTTATAAAGTCCATACTGTTATTACTCTCGCTTTGCAGATCAGGAACTGCTTAGGGGCTGGGGAATGGGAGGAGGCTCAGAAATGGTCAGCGGCAGCGCGGGGCAAGGAGCACAGGTTGCAACCATGCCTGACACAGGGACATGCTCAGAGAAGCACCTCAACGTGGGCAGCAGCATTCTGCCGCACCTGTCCTTGTGGTCCTGGGGCACAGGTGAGAGCTGAGGGCCACAAAGAGAGAGTGGCATGGTGATGGTGGCCCATCCCGCTGCCCCGCAGCAAGGGGAGCGAGGGCAGCAGGTCAGAGGGACTGTCAATCCCATTCACAGTTTCCTGTTACACTTAGGATAAAGTCCAACCTCAGCACGGAGAGCAATGCCATTCCCTGGTCTCATACTAATCCCAAATCTGGGTGTACTTTTCTGTCCATTTTTAAGCAAAACTGAGAATAAGCAAGATAACTTAGCTGCGTGTTCTAAAAAAACACCTGCTGCTAGACGGTGAGTCTGAGCCAACTGGAATAGCATACATATGAAGATTGACATTAACAGCAGGACTCACTTTCAGACCCTGTCTTCACTGTGTTCACACATCCAAGGCCCCATCAAGCCTATGTCATTAACTTGGCCTAATCCCGACTAATTCTCTGCCTGGTAAAACCAACTTTAAAATCATCAAGCCTGGGCCCTAAACTTCCATGAATAGATTCCCCTGACCTCCACCTTCTGAGACATTACTAAAATGTCAAGGCAGCGTTCTCCTTTATTGTAGTAGTTTTAATAAACTTAGCTTTGTTTTTTGTTTTGTTGGGGTGTGTGTGTGTGTGTGTGTGTGTGTGTGTGTGTTTTCTTTTGTTGGGGGCTTGCAGTGTGTTTTTCTGGGGAAGTCAATAGTGAACATTTCCTTGCCATGGTCCTTAAAGTCAAGTGCCCTCTAGCCTCTAGTCACCTCACTGGCTTCTCTCACTCTTGTTCTCTGAGCTCCAGACGCAAAGGCCCTTGATCACTTTGATCCTGCCATGCTTCCTCCAACCACAGGGCCTTTGCTCATATCATTCTTTCTTTCTGAAATACTTCTGCTGACCTTCTTTATCTGGTTAATTCCTATACTGCTTTCAAATTACCTCCCTTGTCATTTCTCCGGTGAAGCCTCCTTCCCTGTCTCTATGAATAAGCTAAATCCCCCTGTTATTTGTTCTTACAAACCTTTATCTCGGCTTTACAGCACTACCCCCATTGTAGTTTCACCTTCCATTTTTAGTTATTTGCTTACTGTGTCTATCCCACTTAGAATGTAAGGTCAATGAGGGCAGGCACTGTATCTATTCTGACCACTCACCCAGTTCTTTGCCCTTTACCTGGAGTAGGTCCTCGGCAAAAAGTTCCTGGATAAATGAATGGATGGCTGAATGAAGAATAGCCAGATTTTGCTTCTAATAAAAACTCATGGCCGTGTGTCTATATCAGCCTGTGTGCATACCTGTGTGTCTCCTGTGTTTGTAGCATCAAGTTAGAGAGGTGGACGTGGGCCAGGCTGTAGGAATGGTGCCACCAATGACAGCAGAGAGGAGGCAGGATTCTGGAGGACACCTCAGTCTCTCCGCACTGAGCTACCCCATGTCGAACCCACTTCCTCTGACCAGCCACTCGGTGAGAGCTGAAGAGGTTTGGGGAGCACTCCGACATGTTTCCCCTCCACTTCAGGCTAAGTTGGACTATTACTAGCTCTCCCACATACCCGAAGCCAAGGACTGCACAGACAGACAAGAACCCCTGGCCTTGGAAAGATTGAGACACACAAGGATTTTGTTGTTGTTGCTGTTCCGTTGCTCGGTTGTAAGCCTTTATTTTTTAAAGCAGTTTTAGTTTAGCAAAATTGAGAGGAAAGCACAGGGCGTTCCCATACACCTCCAGCCTTCACACATGCCCAGCCTCCCCCGCCATCATCACTTTCCGCCAGGGCGGTAACACTCGTTACAGTCAATGACCTACAGTAACACACCATTATCACCCACAGTCCACACTTCACCTTGCGTTCACTCTTGGTGGTGTATATTTTATGGGTTTTGACAAATAGGTAATGACATGTCTCCATCATTATAGAATCACACAGAGTATTCTCACTGCCTCTAATACTCTTCTGGCTGTACCTGTTCATCCCATCCCCCTCCTCAGCCTCTGGCAACCACTGATCTTACTGCCTTTGTAGGGCTGCCTTTTCCAGAATGTCCTATAGTATGGCAGAATCATACAGTATGTAGCCTTTTAAGATCAATTTCTTTCACTTAGTAAACTGCACTGAAGTCTCCTCCCTGTCTTTTCATGGCCTGACAGCTCACTTCTCTTTAGGCCTGAATCATATTCCAGCGGCTGAATGTGCCTCGGTTTATTGATCCCCGCATGTCCTCAAGGACATCTTGGTTGCTTTCAGAGACGCATAGGTTTTAACCAGAATGCCTAGCTGCCTTTTTTTCTCAGCTAAAGACCTATTTCATATTCTTACCTTTCAACCTGGGAGCACTGAAGCCATTTCATTTTAAAAAGGTATTATTATAAAAGCAAAGAAAGTAATTTATTTTGTTTTACAACTTTATTGAAGCATAACCTGACAGCTAGTAAACTACACATATTTAAAGACTACAATTTGACAAGTTTTGACAGATGTAAACACCTGTGAAACCACCAATATCATGATAATGAACATATCCCCTCCCCCCAAAGTTTCCTCATGCTCCTTCTCTTTCCCCCATCTGCACACGATCACTGATCTGCTTTCTGCCAACACAGATTAATTTGCATTTATTACAGTTTCTATTTTTTAAATAGATTTTCTAGAACTTCTCTCCTTCTCTCTCCCTCTCTCTCTCTCTGTCTCTCTCACTCCTGCAATTACATAGAATGCAACAGAAAACAGCGAAGGTCACACACCTTTTAGCCTGCAATCTTGCTTCTTTGGGCAGCAGCAAGGTAACTCACCAGCTTCTCCTGATACAGAGTCCAAAGCCCTTGTTCCCCATTGTTGGGGAACAAGGCACGCCAACGGAACTGTGTTGGTTTCTGTGAGTAAATGATCCCTATGAAAACGTGGATCCAAGAAGTTAAGCCAGAGAGTGGACTTAATAAACTCTCTCTCATGCAACAGAGCTCCACGAGATTACTTAGAAAATTCTGAGTTTGACCCATTTTCAGATGCTGGGCTGATTTGAAAGAATGGAGGCAGATGTGCCATTTGGAAGAATAACCAACAAAGATGAGATGGAATAGATCCTTCTAGAATGTCTTTTCTTTAAAAAAAAAAAGTTAATAATTTTCAATTTAATAATAATGATTTCACATCTCATTTCAAAAGCTCGCTAAAAATTGTGGGAGGGAGGCTTATCCTAACGTTACTCTGGCAACTGGCAGCAACGCCATTTGCAGGCAATTTGCAGCTGCGTATCTGCACGATGTTCACACGGAAGAGAAGGTGTTGACTGTTGACACACGTCCTTGGCGAAGACTCTTCGAACTCATTCCCTTCCAAACAGCTCCCGGGAGCTTCCAGACCCCAAAGATGAGCCACGACCTGCCAGATGCCAATTGGGTTTGTAACTAGGCTCCTCTTAAAAATGTCCTCGCTCTACTTACACGAATATATGTCTTAGGGTTACCCGGTGAGGAAACATCGCTTTGCGCCTCAGAGGAATAAGCAAACCTTCACCAAAAGATTGGAGCACCAGTTGGGCAGAACCCTGCCCAGCTTTGGGCTTGTTGGGACAGAAGCGGCAGTGGCAAGAACTATAATTATAATGGCCAACATGAGGACTCACTCAGGGCCAGGCATTGTGCTAAGCCCTTTCACTTGTACTGTCTCGTTAAATCCTGACAACATTTGGAAGGTAAAAGCTAATATTATCCCCATTTCACAGCAGAGGAAATCAAGGCTGTGTGAGGTGAAGTGACTTGTGTGAGGTCACCTTGCCCTGTGTGGAGGAGCTGGAATTAGGAGCCGGGTCTATCCGCTGACATGTAACCTTCCAGATATCTGCCTCCTGTTGGCTGTAAACGTGTACAGCAGAGGCTGGGTCCCAGGGCTAACCCGAGCTGCCTCCGAGGCTCACCCCCAACTACTTTCATGGTCCTATCTCTGCTCTCAGCCATGACTGATGGGAAGCCTTACAGTCCTGCCCCTTGCCTTGGTGCCACTCACACTCCAGAGCTCCTCGTGGGATCTGGATGGAGTCAGACACCTGCAGAGACTGCACGTGTGCCTATCTTTCCCTGCCCTACCCCTCTGCCCTTGCCCCTTCCAGGTTGCCCACCAATCAGCCACAACAGAGCCCCACCTCAGGGCCCACAGCTGAGGCACCAACCCAAGACAGAGTTTCGCAAGGAGTGGCAGGTTTATGAGAAAGGGAGGTAGGGAAGGTCACTTCTCTGGAAGGACCTCTTGTCTCTGCCCCAGTCGTGGCCTCAGAAGCCGCGGGGGCCTACGGGCACTCATGGGGCCAGTTTATAGGGTGTGGTAGAGCAGGGCCATCGCCCTGGCCCTCACCTTCCAGAGAGGCAATAAATGCTAATGCATGGAAGACACTTGGGGACATGCCCGTCCCAGAGAACTCACTGAGTAAAAGAGAGATGTGTTCAGAAATTCCCGTAGAGAAAGGGCATTTCCTGTCTCTCTTCTTCCCACCACCCCCCTGCCTCCAGCATGGAGCAGAATTAGTAAAATCATCCCCCACAAGTGGGAAAGAATAACATGGTAGATAACAATTGATCCCTTTGGCTGCCAACATCTAAAGTTGGGCTGGTAGGCTTGAATCAGGGAATGTCTGAGATCACCTTTTGAATACAAATGGCCCAGAACCCCTTGCCCAGCTGAAAAATGCCCAAGGAGGTGAGCGTTGCTGAGATTCAACTGGAACATCCCAGGGGTTGGATTTGGGATCCTTTGGGATCCTTATGACAGAGTCTATGTGATTCTCAGTTTAGGCTAAAGCAAGAGCCTGTCCACACATGCTCACCCAACCCACCCAACTTTATTATCACTACAGATTCCAAACCACCCTAATTCTGTCCCTTTTTCCCCATCGTCGGCCTCAGCGGGCAAAGATGTTTGAGCTTGATTCAGATCCTTGTCTAAGCCACAGCTGGAGTGTCGTCCCTTCATGTCCTGATTTAGCAGACATTTACTCAACGTCTACTCCATGCTAATCACTCTTCTAGATTCTGGGGATACAGGGCAAATAAGATGGAGCCTGCAGTCTAGTGAGGGGGCTGCACCTATGTCTCAGCTTTGCTCTCCTATCCGCACATACTGTTCCCTCTACTTCTCAACACCTGTCCCTTTGTTTGTGGCTGACCAACTACACTCACCCTTTAAGTCCCGCTCATACATCAGTGTTTCCTTCTCAAAGCCTCTGCCGACCTCTCCCCCACCTAGAACTCCTTCCTGTCATTTCTATAGTCCCTTGTGCTTCCCTTTTTGTAGTCCTTATCACAGGGCATTGTAACAATGTGTTTACAGATGGTGAGCTCCTTCAGGGCAGAGGTCATGCCACTCATTCATTTAATCTATGCTGAGCCAGGTACTATGCAAGACGCTAGGGTTTAGCAACGGTTCCTTACAGACAAGCTCTTGTCCTGTCCTGTCTTCATGGCACTCACCTCCCATGGGGGCAGGCAGAAGAAACCTAACTCATTTTCAGTTTCCCACACTTTAGCAGGGGGCTTGATGGAGAACGGCTCCTCTTTAAGTCCATAAAGTGAACAGATGAGAAGGCCAGGTATTTCCTTTCTGTTGGGCTAGGGATTGGGTACTATGGCTATGTCACCACGGAATGAAACCAACTCAAGTAGAAATCTGACAATTGTCCCACCAAATCCAAAAGTCCCTGGAAGAGTGATTTGTGTTGTATAGACCAGGGGTCTAAAACTCACTCACCTACACGAAACCAGAAGGTCAAATGCATGTGTGACTTATTTCAGGTACAAGACCACTGTCCGCCCATTTCTGGAGGCCACGGTCAATGCGAGAGTGAACCCCAGGAGATGTGAAGCTTCCCTTCTCAGCTGATCCACTGGTTTCCCTGTAGGAACGTGAACCAAGTCTATCCCAGTTTCTCAACAGAAGCCAAAAATTTAAAATTTGATGCTAAATCTTCAACATTTTCCCAAATTTTTGCCTCCAAACTCGGTCTCCAGATTTTCAGTACTCCGGTTGTTTTAAATGACTAGACGAAATAGTCTGTAGACAATCACCTGCAGCTTCTGGTACCGATCCGGCCTCAAATCAAAATCCCACCTAGAGATCCTTCTTTACCATGAATGCTTCTTGTCTGAATAAGCCTGGAAGGGAAAAGAAAAAAACAAAAACAAAAACACAGGAATAACTGGGGAAGGCTGAGAAATGAGAGCTCTTACCTCGGATGTGCTTAGTAAGACATGCCCACCCCTACCTTATAAAAGCCCCGGGTTAGGGGGCTGCGGTCTAAAGGGAGAGGTCAGGTCTGGCATCCGTGATCTCCCTTGAAGGCCACTCGCAGCCATTGGAGCAAGGGCAAGTCCCCGCGCCTCTGCTATAGGTTGTCTCAACGAAGAGGGGCCTGCCGGGGTGCAACCGGATAGCTTCCTGGTCTGAAGGCCCGCTGGCCTCCCCCCTGCGTTTCTGGACAGTATTAACTTACACAGGCCTACAAACAAGCCAGGCACTCTCCGGCCTATTGGGTTACACACAAAGCACAAATGAACTTCCTGGGATAACTAATAGAGGAAATTGGAAAGGAAGGAGCAATCTATCAATTATCAATAGGCAGCTCACAGGAACTCGGCAAATTAAGTAGTTACAATGGTTAATGGAGATGAAAAGAAAACTGTAGAATTAAAAATATATATCTTCCTCCAGGATGTAACCGTTGAAGGAACGGGCTGCTTTTGTCACTCCCATGATAACCAGCCCCATCAGGTAAGGTGGGAGAGAAGGAGGAGAGGAGAGGGAAGATCTCTCTGTGTGACTGTGCGTACCCTCCCCCTGACCTGGGTGCTTCTCTACCACAGAAGCTGCTGGAGGCAGGAGAGCGTGGGCCGTGCTTCCTTGACTTCAGAGGCAGGTGAGGTAATTTTAAAAAGGGTACTCAGGAAAAAGTACTTACTTACAGGGAGCTGATCAGGAGATTCTAAACCCCTACAAATTCATACAACTTTTAGAAATGGCTTCGGATTTCCCCCGAATACATCATTATATTAAGAGCTGACATTGACCTCCAAGGACCAAGCAGAGGGACTCTGCATTAGTAAATACATTATTTCATTTATTTTTTCCAATTCCTGTGCAAGATAAGTATTACTTTGGGAGCCCTTGTTATAAATGGGGGAACTGAGGCACATGCCCCAGGACAGTTGGATATGAAAATGTGGAGCCTAGATTTTTCCCAAGGCCTCCAAGTGACTCAGAACAGAAGAGGCAGGGTAACCAGGCTGCTTTCTGAGTTACGAGGATGTTTCCCACTCTCAGGGTTCTTCCAAGGACTAAATGAGATAACGCGGGGAAAGCCCTTGGCTCAGTGTCCTGGCACATAGCATTTGTCTAGTAAGTTTTCTCCCCTTCCCATGGACATGCGTGGGGCTTTAGGACAGTATACCCCTGGTTAGTCTGTTTAACAGCTGCTCACTGGTTTCCTACCTCCCCATCCCTCCTCCCTAAACGATCTCCACGTGACTGCTGCATTAAGCTGCCTAAATCCTAATTCTGATGTCACACGGAGCTCTTAAACCTTCAGGGACTCCGCATGGCCCAGAAGGTGAGAGGTAAGAGCCTCAGCCTGGCAGTCAGAACCTCTGGGCGATGCCTTCAACATAACTCTCCAGCCTTCTACCTGGCCCCATTCCCGGGATGAGAGCCAGGGTTTCCTACCACATTACCCTCATCTGTGATGATCTGTGGGGCTCCTAGAGTCTTCTTTATGGACACCCCCAACCCACCATTTCCCAAAGCCTGTGCCAAATCCCTCCTCTCCCCTGAAGCCTTCTCTTTACCTTCCATCCCTTCTATCGTCCACCTACAGCACTCTGGTTCAAACTTTAGTAAGAACCCTCACGCTTCCCTTCCCTACATCAGAGCCATGTTGGGTCCTTTCTTATGTTCCCGATGTGAGTACAAGTTCGTCAGGGTAGGGTGGAGACGTGAATGTTTTATCCATTTTTGCGCTGTTCATTGATTGCGCAATATAACACTGTGTTAAGCATGAATTGAATTCCGTTGGTGCTAAAGGGCAGGATAGAGATATGGGTTATACTCAAGCAATAAAAGATAAATTAATTACCCTTTGTTTGAAAATAACTCATATCTCTACCCTACCCTTTTACATCAACTGAACTCGATTCATGATTATCGAACCACGACGGGGAAAGCCAGGATGGAGAGTGAAGGAGACATGGCCCTTGTGCTTGAAGAGATAAAGGCCCCAGCACATACTTACTGCCAGGGTGACGCGTAGGGCCGTGGAGATAAGGGCCCTGCCAGCTGGCCCTCCCTCCGTGCTTCCCACGTGCCAGAGCGGTGGCTGGCGGGTTCTTTACATGCGTTTTCTTATTCAACCCTCGGGCCAATCCCATGGGTTAGGTTCTCCTTATTTCTGGGTTACAGATCAGGAAACTGGAGCTAATAAAGGTTAAGCCGCCTTGCCCAGGATCCTAGTTAGGGATTACATTCAAGGGCATATGACTGAAGCCCCCCAACCAGCAGCCTGGGGCAGGGAGTCGCAGGCTGTGCCTTCAAAGGCCAGGAGCCTCCTGTCTTTCAGCTCCAAGTGTGACCTTTCTCCTCTCGCTTGTCACCTTGTGGTTGCAAGATGTCAGCTCTACAGCCAGCCTAGCATCTGACATCTAAACAAGGAGTGAGGAAAGGACAAGGAGGAAAGTCACAGGCAGTGAGTCTGACCCCTTTTAAAGTGTTTCTGGGAAGCCCTACCAGTAAACTTCATCTCCACGCCATTGGCCAAAGCCACATCATTTGAGCACCCTTAACTGTAAGGGAGGCAGGAAATGCAGTTATATAAAAGGACTCGTTGCCAGGCTAAACAAAACCGGAATTCCTCGAGTAAGAAACAAGGAGAATGGATCTTGGGAGAGCAGTGAGCGGTGTCTGCTCTCCTACTTTCAAGCCAGGACTTGAGTTAGTGGTGTCCTAGTAAACACTTCACTGGCTTGGGGTGCGCTGGGGGCGGGGGTGCAGGAGAGCTCTGATGTGCGGCGTTTGCCCATTTCTGTGGTATAAATACTCTCATTCTGGATCACACTAATCTACAAATGTGACTGCAAATGCCTCACAGGATTCCTGAAGATTTAACAGTCCACTTTCACGAGCTGGCCTGAGCCAATTCCAGAACACCATTGACTTGCACCTGCCTGACTCCGGGGAAACACTCTTTACCATGAGTCTTTTCTAAATGCCACAGGATGTAGGGGAGGGAGAAGCAAGTGGGCATCCAGGGACCGCGCAGTTCTTGAACTTTGGAAAACTGTTGGGGCAGAGGGATCCCCATGAGATCAGATGTACCACGTGTTTAAGCCGTCGGACATGACCGAGAGCTGCCCCTTTCCAGGCAGACAGGCCCGAAGCCCCTGGGGAGAAAAGGGGGTTGCAAGGAGTGACCCACGGAAAGTTCTTCTCCAGGGACACCTGTGGAATTTTAGGACCATGAGACCAAGCCTCAAGGCAGAAGACCCTGATAAGGCAGCTAATGCCTAAAACTGAGAGAAAAGGAAAGAATTTCCTTGCACCCTCTTCTTTCCTACCTTTATGGTAGCGGTTCTCAACTAGGGTGATCCCACCCCCGGGAAACAACAGGCAACGTCAGGAGACATCTCTGGTTGTCAAAACTGGAGCAGGGTAGGGGTGCTACTAGCACCTACTAGGGAGAGCCCAGGGATGCCACCGAACATCCTACAAGGTACAGGACAGTCCCCTCACCCCACGAGAATCACCCGACCCAAAATGTCAGTGCCAAGGTGGAGAAATTAGCCAACAAATGTTGCCTCCATGAGTTTTGTGAGCAGCAGAGAAGATTTATTTTCTTACTTTTTTTTTTGGTACTGGTGACAGTGGGGGCGAGGGGTGGGGGGAGTGGAGAAGGGAAGACGCTGTTTATTATTCAACTCCCACTTCCACAGCAGGGAAAACACTGTTTATACAAAACATCAAAGGTCGCTGCCACAGATATCAATTCCATATTGCATGAGCCTTTGCCAAATCAAATTAGCTTATTTTCCTTGATATTAAGTTTGACAAGCAAAGAGACTGTGAAAACCAGAATTCCAACTGGGCGTGCCCCTGTAATTCAGTAAATTTTTTTAGCATGGAGATTCCAACAGTAGCCTTATTCTTCACGTAAGGATTATATTACTGTCTGTATTTATCTTGTCTGGAAATTTACCTCATTGTATCCTCAATTCCGTCTAATATTCAGATTCTTCAGGAACGTGACAGAGGCAGCAGACGCTGTTTGGACTGGCCGTGGATGCCAAGGGCGGTCAGCCGGGTGGTGCCCCAGGAAGAGAGGGGCCCCTGCTCCGCGGGAAACCCACTATTAAGACGATTTGGTGCGGGGCAGTGGTGTGTCAGCATTTGTGTCAGTCAAAAGAAAAAGAAAGAAAGAAAATATCCCCAGGCCAGTTACTCTTAATGGTTTTTGGTTCCGGATAGCTTTGAAAATCTGATGAAAGCTGGGACCTCTCTTCTGCAGACGTGTGCACACAGACCCACATTCTGCACGGAATCCGGAGCGCTCACTGGCTTCCTGACGCTCCACCATGGAGCCCCGGGCCCGGATTAAAGCCCTCTGCTCTAGGTCAAAATGTGTCAGGACAAGAGGCTGACCGCGGCACCAGGTGGCCCCGGTCGTGTCCCGGCCCTTCCATAGCATGACCTCAGGCCTCAGCTCCCCGAGCCCGGCTTTCCTCTGCTGTAAAGTAGATCTGGGCACCTCCTTTGCCAGGTGACCCTGTCATGGAGGACGAGCTGGCCCCAAGTCAGCGTGGAGAGGGGCCCAGATGGGGAAGCAGGTGGAGGCAGGGAAACCCCCACTCGCTGAACTAGTGTTTATGGGGTATCTCCGACCTGTGGCCCCTCGCAGAGTGCTGGGAACTCAGAGACAGACAGGAGCCCCTGCCCTCCAGGAGCTCACGAAACATTTCCAGTTTCCCAGGAGAGCTGAGGAGGCTTCCACGGTGCCATGGCCTGGGTGGACAGGAATGAAGTCAGGAGCCATGAAGGGCTGAGGGCTTGGGGAATGAGACTGGCTCTGGGTGCCAAGGGTGAGACAAAAGGAAACCCAAGTGTCATTCTCCAGCTGCACGCAAGGCCTGGCCTCAGGATCATGCATTTCTTATACCAGCCCGGAACACAGCAGCTTCTAGGTCTGGTAAGAGTACCCAGAATCCCTAGAGGAGGGTTGAGCCTCAACTGTAATCTTCCACAATTGACTCTGATTGGTGCACTTTGGGGTCTGTGATATCAGGTACGCCTGTGAGCCCTGGTTCCCCCTGGAGCCGCACAGTATGGGACATAGCTTCTCAGCTCCACCAAGCCTTTCTTGTTCACGAACGGGGCCTGACGCACAGGACGTGCTCGCTTAGCATTTGCTAGAAAGAACGAATAAATGGGCTCATCTAGGGGGAGGCACATGAAGGGGGATAGGGCAGGGGGAGCTGAGAACTCTTGGTTGGGAGGCCTTGAGGACACGGTCTTGGGGGGAGACATGAGCAGGAGTTAATGAGGTAGAGAGGGGAGACAGAGGAAACAGGTACGGGGAGGGCTGACAGCAGGCAGGAGACTGGCAAAGTCAAGAAACTGAGAGGGTCCAGGAGGCTGGAGCACTGAGCATGTGAGGGAAGGCTTCAAAGGGTGGCTGGAGGGGTAGATCACACAGGGTCCTTGTCATAGCTTGCGGTCTGTCTGGCCTCTGAGCAGTGGGAGGCCACAGAACGGCTTCAAACACCTTGGGAAATTTTCTTCCCTTCTCTGTTTTTCAATCCAGACAATGGCAGCATGAGAGAGCATTTCTATACACTTGTCATTTGCCTTCCCAGACTCATCTCTTTCTTTTCTCCCTGGACACGGTGCCCCAAATTTCCCTTGACAATCTACACTCCATCTCCTCGGCTGTGAGATCTGACTGGGATTGGTCCCACACCAGCTCCAGAATGGCCCTCATCGCCCTAAGCCAATGAATATATGTCCTCCTCTTGTCCATAGGAATTGATTTGATGATGGTCACAAAACACAATCAACACAAAGGAGGTGAGAGAAACACATTGGCTATGGACTTCCAGGACGTGAGGCTCTCTCTCTTCCACAGGAACTGCCAAGAGAAACTCTTCTTCTCCTGGATAGTTTGATATGAAACTCCCCTCCTGCATCAGAAGCTGAAGCCGGGGAGGAGCCTGGAACTTCTATAGGCCACCATGTGGGACTTCAAGATGAAGCTGACACCTTGAAAGACAGAGCCAGGAAATAAGCTAAATGAGCCTTGATGATACTTGGTAAGCACCTGAATCAAGCCTCACCTGATGGCAGCTACTTCTGGACCTTTCAACCTCCCAAGCCAATTGTTCTTCTTTGTTTTTAAAGTCATCTTTGAATTGGGTTTTGGACATAGAGATACTTAATTGATGCAGGCAGTTGAACCACTGCTCTCATGTTGCTGATTCTGCAGAACGGTTTTTGCAAAGACTTGTCGAAAGACGGGGGCATCTGGGAGGTAGAAACTCTGTGGAAACAGTAATCTGAAAGCATGAAATCTCATATTTGACCAAAGTATTACGATGGGCCGTCAGTCCAAAACTTCACACCACAGTACAACCAAATTCACAGTGAGCGGTCTGAAATGCATGCGGACACGGTTGCAAAGATTCGGGATTCAGTTTCCATTTGGAGGAGAGCCTAGAATTTTTGGATGTTTCCCTGAGGATTCAAGCTGGTGGATCTGAAAAGCCAGCAGGGGGATCTCCTGAGAGGCGTTTTTACAACTCTCCAGGATACTTCCTCCCTGAGGATAAGAAGGCACTTTTCTTCTGGTCCTTAGGCCCTTCCATGGTGGAAAGTTGGCTGGAAATCAGAAGGGATGAGTAATGAGGAAAAGTTTGCAGGCTTCAAAGAGCAGCATTTGGTTTGGGCTGGGCTTAAATAATCAGTGGAGGGCCTGGTGGGTGGGTTCGGGTTTGTCGAAGCCCATTCATGGCTCCCTGGTGCTGGGCATGCTTGGCCATCTCTTCCTTTTGAACTCAAGGAAGACAACAAAGGGCAAGTGGCAGGCCTGCTGTGATGAAGCCTGAGTCTCATCGGGCAGAATCGCCCCTGAGGAACCATCATGGCCTCTATTCTTTCAAGGTGTCTCAAGCCTCAGGGCTCTTTCTCCTGAGCAACCTGCTCAGAGATTTTTCCAGAAACTAAATGAAGGGGGATCTTTGCATAGGGAAGAAGAGTAGAAATAACATTTGATCTGCTTTTACATGACCTGTTGGAATTTGCCTTTTATGGACAATATTTTTCTGGCTCTTTCTGAGTTGGGCAGTTACCTCATCTCTCTCAACTTCCATTTCTCCTTTGGCTCCATGAGGACCATGCCACCTGCTCCAACAAGTTGCTCTAAAATTAAATCAAATCTCCTATGGAAATTGCTTGGCGCAGGCCAACACATTAAGGAGCTCGATAAAGATTGGCCGTAACAGGCGCATTACAACAAGAGAATGCTACAGCAAGAACAAATTGTAGTCCAGCGTCATGAAAGGTCGTGTTGCCATGAAAAGGAAAAATAAAAATCTAACTAAATAAAAGCTAACGATGGCTTTCCAGCGCTTGTTTGCATGAAAACACAGTGATATACTTTCAGTTCGGCAGCAGAGGGGTCGCAGAGTTCAGCTCGTTGCGTTGGCATGTGAACTTGTGGTTTCTGCCCAATGAATCAGTCCACGATGGGAAAATTAACTTAGTGGAGCACAGTGATGTCAATGTCGCTCTGAGGAAGGTGCTGGTACAATGTACAGCCGCTACAAACGTTTGACGCTAGCACTCTAAATAATGTCGTCTGGGGGTCTTGCTGACATGCCGTTCACATTTACAACCCTAATGTCAATCTAAAACATTTTGGTTTGACATTGGGGGAGACGGAGGGGGCAGAAAGTGGAGGATTCCTATGTTCCTGCCGATGCCAAGTCGGGCCTGAGTGTCTCCCATGCTCAATCCTTGGGGCACTGGTTTGGGGGGGGAGTCATTCCGCCAACTGCACAGTGGCCGTGTGAGTCGGACAAAGCCAACTCAGGGTCCCTCCTTTCCAGTTGGTCCAGTTTGCTCCTGAGCACCGGCCCGTCTGCCAGTCTCAGAATCAATGAACCAGAAACGCTGCTTGGACATGGATTGTTGTCTCTTTTGCTTCTAATGGGAAACTTCCTTCCCCCAGAGGGGATCTCTCCGGCGACTTCTGCTGATTTCTCATTGCAGAGTTGTCTGAGCCAGAGAAGCAAGTGTAACTTGAAAACAGGCAAAGTCAGCCAGGCTTCTCTGTAACCCTCTAATAGCCTAGATTGACTTTCGTGGTTTGGAGGAAGTTCACATTTTTCCAAACCAGCTTCTCCATCACTATAACAGCCAGGGTGTCCGGGAAAACTGCCTGTCTTTTTGCAGGGGCCCTTATGTTAAAAGATAGATTAAAAATCATAAGAAAAGGTCAGAAGCTTTTTTTCCTCTGAGCTGGGAAAAGAAAGAGTGAGAGATGAGTGGCTAATGGCTTGGGGAGACGCAGGCAGCTGGGCTGCAGTGGGTCAATGGAGCTGTTCCATCCCCAGAGCGGAACTTGTGCACATCAAAGACCCACGCGGGCCACTAACGGACTTCTCAGCAGAAGCAGCTTGTACGCTAGAAGAACTCTTGTTTTTCCATCCTGAGAAGAATACTCCTGGCAAGGGATTCGTAAATGAGGTCTGAACGGGAAGAGGGGATTAAAGCAGAGAAGGAAATCTCACCACAAGAACTATTTACAAGCTATAAATCCGGTTGTTAATTTCAAGCCATCAAAACCGTTCTTCTATCTTTAACCCAAAACAACAAATGATGGTCATCAACACAGGGGCAATCCAGCAGAGGAACGCTGCGCGGGGCTGTAGCACCCCAGCCATGCCAGCCACTGCCTTTCCCAGCAGATAAAATATGACCTTAATTATAAGTCAACTCGTTCTCATTAGGAGAGGGAGAGGGGGAAGCTGGAGAAGACTGGTTGAGAAATGGAGGCTGGTGGCAGGGAGCAGAAATGTGCATGCAATTTGCAACAGGAAGAAAGCAAGGCTGACTTTTATAAAAGATGTGCCAAGAACACTCCAGGCTCCAGAAGAGACAGGAGCCCAGAGCAGGCAAAGCCTTGTTGATTACACAGAGGCAAGATCCAGCACCACCACTCCTACCAAGAGCTTCCTTTCTTATATGACAAGTTGACTGTAAGATAAAGATTTCTCATAACTGTCCTATTTAATTAAGGGAGGAGATGTGGTTTCACGACCCACCCTCAAGAAGGAATGATTGATAATAACTAAAGTTATTATTACATCTATTATCTCTTTCCTTTGTATGGCTTACATTATCTATACATCTATTGTGTGCTAGATATAAGGTTAATTACAATAAGGCAGATGCTGTTATCATCCCCACTTTACAGGTGAGGAAACTGACATGTAATACATTGCACAGACACGTAGCTAGGATACATTTGAATCAAGATCTGAACCCAGATTGTTGTGTCTCCAAGGGCTTTGCTTATATCCACTCCACTAGGGATCCAAGTGGCTTTTGCTTTTCATAACTATTTCCTCCAAACCCTGCGAAGTATCATTTAACAGACAAGGCAACCAAGGCTAACGGAAGTGAAGAGAGTCACCCAAAGTGACTCAATCCTGTGTGCTGAGGCTGGAATTCTGCAGTATTCCCCCTAGAAGGGCTGCACACGATGCTCTGTAAGCCAAACACGGACCCTATCTTGATCTGACTGAGAACAAGAGAGGAAGAGGCAAAGCATGAACACGGGTAATGTGTCCTAGAGACATTGTCTGCTAATTGCAATCCCTTGATCCTCAGACGTTCCCTGGCTCTTACCCTTTAGAGAATCCAGTTTCTCAGTTTCTCATTCAATTCGACAAACTCCCCCAATCCTTTCAATAAATATTTTTTTAGTTTAACGTAGTCAGATTTGGGTTTCTGTTGCTTGCAACCACAGAATCCTATTCTAGGGAATACAGGGAGTATCAAGGATCAAAGCTGGGAAACGAAATTCTAAGGTCAAGTCCAAAGGGGACACAGAGCAAGGAGAGAGCGATGAGCCAGAGGGAAATGCTAGTGGAAAAAGAGGCTTACAGACAATGGAGGAAGTAGGCTGGGCAGCTAGAGGCCTGGTTTTTAATTCACTTCTGAGCTCATGGTGTTGCGATGGTTGACCTGGGTTAAAGACTTCCAAGGGCCTTGGCAATTAGATCACGGCAGTTCTCCACAAAGTGTGATCAGCATGCCACTGGTAGTACAAAGGCAAATCTTTCTTCAAAAAATACATAGGTTTTAATTTTCACATTTAAATTAGGTTTCTGTTGTGACATTGCTCTCCATTTACAATAGTAATATAAAGCTCATTTTCTTAAATCAGGAAAGCTAAGGAAAAATTAGTCAATTTAAAGAAAAAAATCCTATATAAACATGGCAAAAATCATAAATGTGCCATAAAAAATAAGTTGACATTTAAGAAACTGCACAGCTCTGTTTATTACTTCATAACACAGCTAACGGAACCTGACCTCTGTTGAGTTAGATAAGCTGGATACGCCAAGATGAGACTTTTCCACTTACAAGGACCCAGGTATGTAGGTGTGGGAGAGTTTTAACCTTAACTGCCCAGAGGTTAACTTCCCTTTTTTTTTTTTCATTTTCATAAGGAAAGAGAAGCTACATCTGGATTGATGTCTTAGATTCAGAAACAATGGGTGCTCTTGAATCAAACACAAAACAGAAACACCAGAGGTAAAGAAAAGAAAATTATAAAACTAAGTGTAGCAACTTGCCAGTCAAGGGAGCACACAGCAGGGGTGAGCTACAGGGAGCTGTTCTCAGTAAGTTCTAGAGGCGGGCTGCTCCTGGTGGTGAGTCTCACTTAGCACTGAAGGGTGGCACTCTGGAGATGATGGAGTTAGGCCCCAGGTCTGAACACAGTTGATTAAAGCAAGGCCTGTTGTCATGTTTCAGGAAGTCTCCAGTTATGCCCACAAAGGGTCTGAGACATAAGGGTCCCTCAAAATCCATCAGATTTAACTGTTTGGAGCCGACCGTGGTGACACAGGCATTAGGTTTTAAGCCTAGGCAAATCCTGCTCTAAATGGAAGTTCCGCTCCTCTTATTTCTCCCTCCTCTGGAGGTAAGATAGAAAAGTTATCACTTGTTTAGGTCCACACCACCATTATGGTTTCGTGCCATTCCCATGGTGTTTATTGAACTCACTTAAATCTCCTTTGGGCATAGAATGATCCAATGTATGCGACAATAGGAGCATGATTGTGCAACAGCGTTTAAGACTTGTTAACAATATACTTGACAACAGCTACAATTAGGCACAACTAACATTAAAGTGCCCTTTAATCAGACCTTTATATAGACAAGTCACGAGGAAAGATTCTATTAGCTGGTTCATCCCACCTTGGACAAGGAATCTCTTGTTCTTGAATTTTATATAGGAATCTCTTGATTGTCCTGAAACATTAATCCAAACGCCACAGGCAGGGTGGGGGGTGGTTAGCCAGTACACAAAAGCTGCCTTGTTTGGTCAGTAAATAACCCAAAGTGACTTGATTGTCCAACGTCATTGCAAGTGAGCAAGGGAATAAGGCTTTCACATTGAGCTTGACCAGCAGACACCTTCTGGACAATTTCCTTTGGTGTGATTGCCATTTTGAGGGAAAATTTCTAATGCAGTGTTCTAATCAGGAACTCCAAACGTAGGGATAAGCCCATGTCCAAGGTGAGAGAGCCCATTATCTCTCCCTCCTCTGGAACATTTGCTCTTGCACGGGCAGGTCCTTTGGTGAAACCCCAGCATGGGTACAAACCCAAGCAACTCTACCAAGATGGTAGACTCTTCCCAAGGCCCACTTTGGGTGGCAATATTACCTTAGCAGAAACACATGAAGTCACAAAGGGCATCACTCCACACTTCAGTAAATAGGGTAAGTAAACTTCTCAGGCATCTAAGTGCCATTATAACCAAACATACCTCAAGTTTAACAAAAAATTGTGTATTGAGTTCAACAAGCATATGGACATTTTCTTTGGTCTCTCAAAAAGAGTTAAGGGGGAAAAAAAAGCTTTGTTAATTATTTCCTGTGAAATAATGATTTACCATCAGCAAAATCACACATTACACTGCTTTAAAAATTTTTTGACATTAGAGCCAGTGTTGTTGTTCCTAAAACTGGTTGTTGAATATTAACCAGGAGGATATCATTCAGACCCGTAAGGGTATTAATTGTAGACCAATCAGAAACAAATTCATTTCCATGAATACCTTTTATCATAATTGCACTAGTAACATTTGCAGTACGGAACCTTAATAGAAGGGAACTCCATAGAATTCCATGAGAAAAATAACAGGCTCAAACAGTTTGGTGAAAAAAATAAGGTCTCACAATAATTTTGAGTTACTTAGAATCTGAAGAATGCTAGACAAATCTAATTATTTTTTTTAAGATTTTATTTATTTATTTATTTGAGAGAGAGAGAGAGAGTGGGGGCAGCTCAGAGGCAGAGGGAGAGGGAAAGAAGCAGACTCTGGGCTGAGCACAGAGCCCGACTCGGGGCCAATCCCACGACCCTGAGCTCATGACCCGAGCCGAAACCCAAGAGTCTGCCGCTCCACCGATGGAACCACCCAGGCGCCCCCAAATCTAATTATTGTATTGCGTTTCCTTTTAGAAAGTAAAAAAAAAACCAATCTTTGTGTTTACCCAATGGCTAGCCAGGAAAACCCAAAGATACTTTAAATTTCAAAGACATCCTTAGAGTTTTATGAGTCTAAATTTGGGGCCTTGTTTTGGGGAAAGGGCTATCAAAAAGAATCGTGAGAATGGACTGGTCACAGAGCAAGGGAAAGTTGTCTTTTTGGCCACCTAAGTAAACAGAGGGACAGAGGCACAGAAGTTAACATAAGAACCAGTAGGATGTCAATGAGGAACCCTTATTGCTTCATTGAAAACAACCTGCAGGTATGACAGAAGGGAATAAAAAGGCAAAAAAAAAAAAAAAACCCAGAAACCAGAACAAAAACAAACAAACAAACAAAAAAACCCTAAACTAAACTCAAGAATGGAGTCTTCATCAGACAGGAATAATTCTTCATTCCCTCACGCAGAAAGAAAATACAGAGTGCAAGATCATGATTTTCCTTTATCAGACCTCTCCTTTCTGTCATATTTAAGGTTTTCACTTATTGATTTTTACGCCATTATGTTTAGATATTAAAACATATATAAATAGGCATGCTACACAATCGTTTACATTATTAATCTTGTTAACATGAAGACAATGTGTATGTTATACTGACTTTACCATTTTTACTTAAATGTTATAAAAAGGCGAATGTGTTCATGTACTGGCAAGAATCTAAGTTTAAATGATTGCCTGTACGGTGGGCTGATTAAGAGCCCCTTAAAGATAATCCACATCCCAGTCCAGGAACCTGCGCCAGTGTTAATGCTCATGGCAATAGGGCCTTTGCAAATGCGATTAAGCTGAGGATGTTGAGATTATCCTGCATTATTTAGGTGTGCCTGATGTAATCACAGGGTTCTTATAGGAGGGAGGGAGGAGGTCAGAGAGGAGAAAAGATGCTTAGCTGCTAGCTTTGAAGATTGGAGGAAGGAGCCAAGGAATGCAGGTGGCCTCTGAAAGCTGAAAACAGCAAGGAAGCGTATTCTCCCCTAAAAACTCCAGAAGGAGGGAAGACTTGCCAACACCTTGATTTTAGACTTTTGACTTCCAGAACTATAAGAGAATACGTGTTTCTGAAGATATTAAGTTCGTAGTAATTTGTTACAGCAACGATAGGAAGCTAATACACGTTCTACTCTGCCCTATTTTCCTCTCTGCTTTAGGGTTAGAGATAAAGATTATTCTCATCGCTGACTCTCAAGGTTTCAAATCCGTTAGAGATCTTAGAAATCAAAGTCATCCTTCAAAACAGTACCATCACCAGTGATATTAAAAATATCAGAAAAATGCCGTTTTAGGAGTCACATCAATAGTTTAAGTAATTCTGAGGACTCGTGTAATTTGTGGCTTGGCTGAAGTTATGAAAATCAACCTTTTTTATGAGGGCTTCAGTTAATTATCAATCTAACTGAACACATACCTTTACATGTTTGTAATTTTAAACACGAGAACAATGTTAGCTTAAGAAAAGTATAGGAAATTCAGAAAATCCAGATTAAATATGCTTTCTAGCACGAACTAGAATATTATGCTAACATTATTTTTACACTGTGACTGAATCAGACAGAAGTCATCAAAATAGACTAATTTTCAGAGATTCACCTTGATTATATATATTTCTCTAATTTTACATTATTAGCAACAATTGAGCCTTTAGATTGTTTAAAAGCACTAAATGAACTACTTTCCATCTTAGTATGTTAACCTACTAACCAAGATCACAGCTCCCAGGTAAATCTTTCTTTGTCAGAGCTGCAGTCTCAACAAGAGAATATGCCAAAAGAGCTAAAATATTTAGAGCATTAGCAATTAAATTGTTTTGCCTTTTGGAAACTCTTGAGTTCTCTTTTGAATTCATGTAAGTGCTTTTAAGTCTCTATAAACCAATTAATTTAAGGGCTCCCGTAGAATTGGAGAATCTGTAATCTGATTCATTAGTTTCCTCCTTTCTGGATCAGATAAGCTGGCGTGTGGCATTACGAACAGAGTTTATGGCCAACTGCAAGAGTGACCATTGTGGAATTGAAAGAGTTTATGTTGGGAGCCTGGGGGGTGGGGGCAGATGTATTAAGTATTTTTGAACTTGGCAGTCTCTATATTTAACAAAAAACAGACATAGAAGGGATTCCTTCCCTAGCCAAAAGACAGATTTAGGTCAGCTCGAGGAATGGCAGTATTGCTTCTCTTCTCCAGACAAACCGTAGACAAATAAACACAACAACCCAAGGCTGGAAACTATTGCTGAGCAAACTCTAGTGTTAAAAGCAAGTCTCGCAGGAGGCTGCAGGCCAGAATGACAAAGCAAGTCAAGAGTATGGTCGGTCAGACAACCTCGATTAAACAAAGGAAACTCAGCGAGAATGCAAAAAACATGGCCACACGTTCGGAGCTCCATCATTAACTGAGGGACTCAGCCACAGTGCGGGAAGACCAACCCAAGCAGAAAGGGGCTCAGATTTTCCAGTTTACAGGTTACCGGGGTCGGGGAACTAGGCTGGTCAAGGCAATCTCAGTGAAACCATCATTCTTTATGCCCAAGAGTAGAACACAGACCAACAGAACTGAAAACTAACATAAAACGAAACAAAGACAATAACAAGCAAAGAAAAACGAGTCCATTCACTTGCCAAGCAAGGAAAGCCATGCGAGTGAAGACATTTAATTGAGTAGTTCTCCAAGAAGGAGAACGTCAGGGATTTTTAAGTGCTTAGAGGGGGGAGTTTGTGGTGGTTGTGCTAATTAAGCATTGAAAACTAGACCCCTGGGTAGGAAGCAAGGAGTCCACAGGTCTATATGGAGTTGGTTAGGAAAGAGTTCATAATTAGATCCTGTAAGGGCCTGGAACATCAGGCTCTTCCAAATCCATGGTTCTTCAACAGCTTGGACTATTAAGAATTTCTTGTGATGGGGGCGCCTGGGTGGCACAGCGGTTAAGCGTCTGCCTTCGGCTCAGGGCATGATCCTGGCGTTGTGGGATCGAGCCCCACATCAGGCTCTTCTGCTATGAGCCTGCTTCTTCCTCTCCCACTCCCCCTGCTTGTGTTCCCTCTCTCGCTGGCTGTCTCTATCTCTGTCAAATAAATAAATAAAATCTTTAGAAAAAAAAAAAAAAGAATTTCTTGTGATGAAACACAACATTCAGCTTTGATAGCCCCTCGGCAAGTGCTGTAGTAACCAAGATTGTCCTTTCATAAAAGGTGTTTAAAAGAAGGGACTCCGAACAATAGCTAAATCGTGGAAGGAGCCGAGATGCCCCTCAACAGAGGACTGGATTAAGAAGCTGTGGTCCATTTATACAAAGGAATATTACTCAGCTATCAGAAAGAACGAATTATCAACATTTGCTGCAACATGGACAGCACTGGAGCAGATAATGCTAAGTGAAATAAGTCAAGCAGAGAAAGACAATTATCATATGATTTTCTCTCATCTATGGAACATAAGAACTAGGATGATCGGTAGGGGAAGAAAGGGATAAAGAAAGGGGGGGTAATCAGAAGGGGGAATGAAACATGAGAGACTATGGACTCTGAGAAACAAACTGAGGACTTCAGAGGGGAGGGGAGTGGGGGAATGGGATAGACTGGTGATGGGTGGTAAGGAGGGCACGTATTGCATGGTACACTGGGTGTTATACGCAACTAATGGAGCATCGAACTTTATATCGGAATCTGGGGATGTACTGTAAGGTGACTAACATAATATAATAAAAAATCATTAAAAAAAAAAGCCTTAAGCATATTCACTGCCTAAAAAAAAAGGAAAAAGAAGGGACTCCGAATTATTTTCTTACACTCATCCAAATTATGGAGTAGCCCAGTGACATTCTCTCAGCCAGGAAACTGTGCCATCTTTCTAAATCCCAGAGACAAAGAGATGGCAAAGCACCTGGGGAACGATAGAGGGCGCTCTTGCTGGTGTCTGGCCCAGGCTGTCAGAGGAATGCAGAAAGATTGAAGTAGTATTATTCCTGGCATCTGCACTTGGTTTTTGTTGGGTTCTTTGTTTCTATGTTGTCGAGCATATAGCAGTTACCAGAAAAGCATCTCTTTTTAATTAACAAAGTTATTTTTATTTGGATTGATCACAGTCCCAATGGGGGCATGCTTAGGGTTTGTTATTAATAAACCCAATAATAATCAAGCTTCTTAGAAGCCTTTTATTAGGGCCATTTGGAATGAAAGCATCAACATAAACTCAGTTGCTCTAAACTATACTTGATGCTAATAAATCTATTCCTGGGTGGCTTACATTCTAGCCAATCAAACATGTTGGGTTTCCAAGTCATAATAAACTGTGATTAAGGGGACCACTGAGAGAGGCTTTCTCGTCTTCTTCTATGTCAAGGCCAATATAGACAGCAAACTACTTTGTGTGTTCATTCATCCACTTAGTGTTGCAATCCAGATTTTCGAAAGTTGAGAAAGCAACAGTGAAGAGTTGTCAAAAGAATTTGAGTTTGTCAAAACTCGGAACTATACCCTAAAAAGGATTCATTGTACTGTATGTAAATTTCACCTTAATAAACTTCATCTATAAAAAAGGAATTTGGATTATTCCCTCTGACAAAGAGAGAACTAAGGAGCTAACTGAAAAATCGCTGCCAATATCTGTCTGTGGATAAACTGTCTGAAATTTGCTTCACAATATGCCAAGTTTGGGGAGTAGGGAAGGGGTAAAAATGAAACAAGATTGGCCAGTGAGATGATAAATGTTGGAGCTGGGTGGTGGGCATACGGGGATTCGTTATACTATTCTCTCTCATTCTTTATACGTTTGCACTTTTCCATAATAAAAAAAATTTGGACAAATAACTCACAAGTGTATAAAGGGCTTTTACTCAGAGAATGCTGAGCTAATGTTCCAGCGCCAGGCACAATGCTCAAAATAGTAAACATCAGATAATGAATATTTACCACGTGCCACACTGAGCTACATGCTTTGTGTGTGTTGGTTCACTCAGTCCTAGTAGCCCTGAAAAGTAGGTATTATTATTCTTAGCCTATAAAGAAGGAAACTCAGGCTAGGGAAATAAGGGGTCTTGCCTCAAGTTCCACAGCTTGGAAATGGAGAAGCCAGGATCCAAATCCACACTGGCCTGACTCCAAAGGCTAGTTTTTGTTTGGATTTGGATTTTGGTTGTATATGTGTGTTTGCAATGCTTTAATGATAAGTACTATTTTTTAATATTGTTTTGTTCAGTGTTGAAAGAAAATTGACCAAGGGAAGATGCTCAGATTTTTTTTCCCCATGCAGGTTATCATATGTGTACATTTTTCTGGCATGCTTTACAAATCCCACGTGAGCTCCTGTTGGAGCAGTTTGGTCAGGAAATGATGTGACTGTCCTGATTCTGTCTCACCTCCTTAGGAAGGCTCCCATGATTACCCAGCCCTGCTCAAGAGGGAGCAGGAACTCCCTCTTGATTCCTGCATCCTTTAAGGCTTGGTGAGCAATGAGCACTGAACACGGGGTTCTGGCAGATGCCCACATTCTGTGCCTCCTGGGGAAACCCAGCCAGACTGTGCATGTTCCACTCCATCAAAGATGACAGCTCAGAGATTATGAGATTAGGATGATCCTAGGGAAACAACTGAAGTAGGGAAGAGACTGGACCACCAGCCGGAAACCACTCTACCCTGAGCACCTACTCTGTGCTTTATGACCTATTACACGTGATCAAGGGTTTTTTTTTTAAATTTTTGTTTTTGTTTTTCATTGAAACAACCTTAACATAAAGGGATTATTATCCCAATCTTGGAAAAACTGGAGGTCTCAATATTTGAGGGTGTCTAGGATGAATGACCCCAGTGTTCATGCTTTTTCTAGTGTGTGGTTTTATTATTTTCTAGTAGATGACTTTCTGGCTTCCCCTCTATGAGCCTCGGTTTCTTCACGTGCAATACGGGGGTGATCATGCTAACTGGGAAAATTGTAGTGAGGATACAATAAAAGTGCCTAGTGCCTGAATATACACAAATACATATCCTCCCCTGGGTGGGGGTTTATTGCCCCAGATATGATGGCACAAGGTTTATTTCCCAAGGGCCTTCTGGGCAGGCACGCTTTTCCAACTAGTGGTAATGTCAGGAGGCATTGGGGTTCACAGCCATGCCTCATGCTATGCCTCAGTCCTCCCCAGTTCTACAATTCCTTTCTTGCCAACTCTAGATTCTTCCCCACCCTTGTCACAATCCTTAGAAAAACTATACACAGGAAGGAGGTGGCCCATTCTGTCCTCACCTTGATCAAAGTCAGTGACCCCTCAGAACAGAATATCATGGTTGAAGACCCCATCCCTGACTCAGGCACAGAGTTCTGATCTTATCTTTGCAGTTTCCTGAAGTTGTCACCTAGCTGTGCCAAGTGCCCCTGTCCACATGTCCTGGCAGTCCCCATCCTTCTGTGTAGTCTGGATCGTCACTGAAATCAGATAATTAACTGTATAATTGGTTGTTCAAATTCACTCTGTTGGACTATGAGGGCGAGGACCATGTCTCATTGAGCACTGGGTCCTAGCATCTTGTGAAGTAGAAGGCACAAAGTAGGAAATTCATGATATTTGTTGAATGTTAGAAGAGTAAAACATTTTAAATATGTGGAGGTTTCCTCTTTGCAAAGCCAGATTCCATCGCTATCATCTTGATCCACTATTTTGACCATAGTCGAGTTTAACTGTACTGTTTTGACTGTGCTACTTGCTCTGTGCACTGTCAATGATGTGGCCAGTTAGTAGGCAAGGTTGTGACAAGTTTATGGAACAATCAGATTAATAATGTGATGAACAATAAAATCCTGGAATCAGTGATAAGAATTACACATGGTTTTACCATACATGAGCTAAGAAATAATTACAAATCATTTTTTCAAATCCAAATCATGAAGAATATTACTAGTAGGGAAATGCCTATACAAATTAAACTTAACACCTACATCCATACCCACCAAAGTTGAGACTTAGAAAATATGAGGAAGAGAGCTGAATTCAATGAAGAAAACTCAAAGCTATGGCTAATAAAATGGTATAAACAAAATACTTAGAGATGAGCCAGGTGTTTGTGGCAAAATACATTCACAAAAATTTTAGGTTGGCTACTAGTCCCAGTTTTCTTGGGACATTCCTGGCTTTGGCACTGTAAGTTCCACATCCCAAGAAACTCCTGGGTCCAAGACAAACTAGGATGGTTGGTCCTCCTAAAAATAATTGACCCTGTTGAAAGTAATGTTGACCCTACCGCCACAGCTATATCACCTTGGGTTCTTTTCTCAGTTTTCTCGTTTATCAATTGAGGCTAGAGGGGCACCTGGGTGGCTCAGTTGGTTAAATGTCAGATTCTTGATTTCAGTTCAGGTCACAATCTCAGGGTTGTGAGATTGAGCCCCGTGTCAGGCTATGTGCTGGGTGTGGAGCCTGCTGAAAATTCTCTCTCCCTCTCCTTCTGCCCCTCTACCTTCTCCTCTCTCTCAAAAAAAAAAAAAAAATTAGGCCAATAATAGTACCTATTTCATAAGTTTGTGTGAGGATAAACTGATATAATGCACAGAAAACATATCTTATGCAAAACAAAGGCTCAGAATATATTATTATTATTATTATTAATTCAAAAGCAAAACTAGTTAGCAGCAGAAGTGGAACTTCAGAATGAGAACTTTCTCTCCCCAAGGCTTTCATATATTCCCTTCTATAGCATGCATGTTTATGCATATTGAATTTAATAACCAAGATTTCTAAGGGTGGTGGTTTTTTCTGAGGTGCCCGTGGTGCTCTGTGTTTAGAAGCAATACATGGCTACTGGATCGTCTTTTTTCACACAGCCAGATAGACCTGACCTCCAGGCCATGAAAGGAACTAAGTTCTAAAGCAAGTCCTAATTGCCTTCAGGTCTCCATAACGTTGAAGACGGTGGGTGTAGAATTAGCATTCAAAAACATTGGGGAAGGTTAAACTCAGACCTGTCTGAGTGCACAACTAACACACAGCCTGGCATATTCCAGGCACTTGGTAACTGGCCGCCATTTTGGGTGGGAAGTAATAGCAGCTGGCCTGCCTCAGGCAGATTCCAACTAGGATGAACAAGAGGCACTGGTTTTGGAAAGAAACTCTTGTTAAAACAAATAAGCAGCCAATCAAGGTGTCAAGAATTCTCAGATACTTTTGTGTCTTCATTTGGGCTTGAATCATAAAGCTGTCTTTCCATCTGGAGTCATGACTTAATTAATCCCTTTCATTTTGGTTGTAGCTCTACCATCCCTTCCTTTGGTTCTTGAGACAGAAAATGGATTCTAGCCCCAAACTCATTTTGGAACCAGGGAAGAAGAAGTTGTAGAGTTGGGAGTGGGCGGGACATATAGAAATTGATGTCGAAGGGATCTTTATCCCCTGTGTGGTCTTTGACAATGTTGCACCCTCTGATCCCACCCATTCCAGCTTCTTCCTCCCTCCAACTGCACTGACCAGGCTGCCTTTGTTTTGCCATTGGAGACATTGGGCCAATACCACTGAGAAATTTCCTATCTTTCACCAATAGACCTTAAAGCACTCTATGCACACCCATCACTAACCTGCAGGCCAGCCTCTGAGGCAGGTGGCTGTAGTGCCAGTTCTGAGACTGTGTGGGGGCAGGGACCTGAGTTAAACTGCAAAAGTTCGGAGAGGCCAACCGAGGGTGGCCTCTAAAGGCAATGACGCAAATCATCCTTCACAACAAAAGCTGGCTGACCTGACTTAACCAAGAAAGCCTGTATCAGCCTACCTAGAAACCCGCCAGGGCACCCAAAATATATATATTTTGAAGCATGGACCATCTCGGTGTCCCCTTTCCTGCTAGCAATCTCTCCTCTGCCTCCAGTGAGAGAGGTGAGCTGAATTTCAGCTACAAATAAGGAGGACAGTAGAGAAGAAAATGTTTGTAAATTCTAAGTTGACTTTGCAAACAGTAAGTCTGGGATACCATTAAGGAAATCAGGATGCACGGGCTGAAAAAGAAAGGGGATATTTTAAACCTGGCCAATGAGAAAGCGGGGGGCATTACATCTGTGCTTTGCTCAAAAAAATGGGAACCCATCTGCCTGGGCTCTCGCGGTATGGACTGGTAGATCTGGCATATGACACTGTCGTGTAGGTGGTGAGAACACTCAAATGAAATGGTGGCTGGCAGTAGTGTAAAATGGCACAACCCTTTTGGAAATCAGTTTATCAACTTAAAGGAAAAATGTAAATGGTAGGACAAGAGACACGTGAATATACTAAAAATTGTGAAGGTGTCCAGGAAGGGCAGAAATGTGGGAAAGACTGTCTTTAGAAATTATCCATTCCCTCCATCCTGCATAATGGGATTTGAGGTCTCCTAGATAAATACTAGATAAAGTTCCCCTTTAGGAATGCTTGAACTTGATTTTTCACTTGATTTTCAAATCACCCCAGGCCTGTTCTCCACCTGCCTTCCCTCCCCACGGCTGTGCTAGGGAAGGCCAGCCCTGCTCCTGCTAAGACAGTTTCTTTCCTCTCCCACTCCCTCGCCAGTATTGTGAATCTTAAGCCTCTGATGGGGTCCCGGGAAGTCCAGTAAATGTCCCCTACGATGTCCTGATGGAACGTTACATACAAGCTACTGTTATTAGGCGTGTTCTCTCTGTGTCTTTTCAAAATGAAGTAAAATCGCACAGGCTTAATTTTGAAACAAACCCAGCCTTCCTCCTTCCCTCTCAATCTGACTTGTGTGTCTGCATTTAATTAATTGGGCTTGTTGTTGATAGATCATCTGATTTGCACAAACAATTAAATGCAATTACTTGGGTACACCCATAATGGCTCCTAATCTATTATGCTTGGCAAATGTAGCCAAACAGAACCGTAGATGCCGTTTCCAAATCTGGTTCTTCCATGTCTGCTACACTCACTCTTGGTAATAAATGTGCAAAGCAGGGCTGATTTACATGTTCAGCCTTTACTGGCACTCAGATGCTTTCTCATTTCCTCCAGTGCTAGATGCACTTGGTTAGAGAAACCCTAAAACTGCCTTCTGTTCAATTCCAATTCAATGCACTTCAGCATCTATACAGGGCACCTTTGAAGACCGTGATTCGTTTGTTTCAAAGCCCCTTCCTCAACATTACCGTGTAATGAGCCCTCTGCGAGATGTATCGTACTCATCATCTTGCTGTAACTTGATCACTTCTGCATGTTTATTACCCAGGAAACAATCTTCCGCTCTACAGTCTTTTGAAATGAATGGATAGACAACTTCTGAAATCAAGTCTTTTGTTCCTGTTGTTGTTTAATTTTATGTGTTCTGCTCACCTTCCCAATGAATTCTTTGCAATTTCCTTGGGGTCTGAGAGAGGCATGAAAAATAGAAGAGTCTGGCTCCCCAGAGGTATGCCTATCAGAACTCTGCCAGGGAGACCGGTCTTGCCCACATGTGTGGTGACTAGGTTAGGGCTCAGGGTGAAACAGAGAACTTGGGAGACGGAGTTGGGAATCTAGGTCTCTGGGCCATGGCCCAGAATATTGGGAGAGGAGGAGTAATTTGTAGAGTTCCTTTTGCAACTTTGCAGCAGATGTCAGCGTCAAAGATCTACGTTTGTAGGAAGCAGATAAAAAGGAGCAAGGGGGAGGTGGTTGCCCTCAGGGAAAGAGCAAACTTCCATGTCTCCAACATCTAAGGGAAGGGAGTCTTGGAACAAGAGGCAAAAGCCTTCATTTCAAAAAGAATCAACGGAGATCAAACTCAGACATACGGGGGCAGCTAGGGATGACCACATGTTGTCTGGTGGGGTTGGGGCCCTTCCTCTTCATCTTCCACTAGGGGACCTCCCCACATTTAGTACAAAGCACCTGTGCGCCAGTCGACCTTCATCATCTAGTAACTGTGGGAGTCTAAGCAAGTCACTTAACTTCTCCTGGGTCTCAGTTGAGTCATCCATAAAATGGGTAACTTGGCCGCAAGTAGTTTCCAAAGCCCCTGATATCTCCCCACCTCCCAGTTCTGGTCACATCGCCCCATTTTATTTTTTGTTTGAATTTTTTTAAGATAGATTTATTTATTTATTTATTTATTTATTTATTTGAGAGAGAGAGAGCAGGGGCGAGGGGAAGAGGGAGAGGGAGAGAATCTCCAGCAGACTCCCCACTCAGCACAGAGCCCAACACAGGGCTTGATCCCACGACCCTGAGATCACGACCTCAGCCGAAACCAAGAGTCTGATGCTTAACTGACTGAGCCACCCAGGAGCCCCTATGTTTTATTTGAATTTATTTGAATTTAATATTATTTGAATTTAATATTTTTATGTTTTTAAGTTACTATGTACTTTATAATTTCCAAATAATGCGTATATGTGTTTTCCATATTGAAAAAAATGCAGATAAGGATGAAGTCTCCTTTGATCACTGTTACTGATTTGTGTGTGTCCTTTCAATCCTTTCGTACGTGTTCAATAAACAAGTTTACACTTAAGGTATCCTTGGTATCAAATGGCACATATTGTGCAAGATGTTTTGTGTTCGTTCATCAGGGCCTGGAGAGATTTCCCAGGCAGTAACCCTTTGTTTATCTCATTCTTTTCAATAACTGCTGAATAGAATTTTACAGCATGCTTGTACCGTGGCTTTTTTCTTCCTGCAAGTGGGCATTTAGATTGTTTTCCACTGATTTGGATGATGTTACAAAGAAGAAACCCTGCTAGTGTGTCCAGCTGGGGAGGCTCTCTCCATTCCACAAGATGGTGAATTTATTTCCAGAAAGTGTGTCTCAAACACATTTATTTCCCTGACAGCCCCTTTATCTGGGGACTGGCCCTTGGGTTGTACTCACAACCTAACTTTTGTATAACAAAAGTTAGTTTGAGTCCTTGGGAAGACCAAACGGTCCTGCCCTTAGGAAGCATACAGTTTAAGACCTAAGAATCCATGAAAGTAATATTGTGTTAAACATCTTTAAATCTTTAGAACCTTAGAATAAACAAAGGAGACAAAGACATCAAATGATTCATTTGCACGCAGGACAGATCCTTATTAAGTTAAGGCAGGTGGAGGCAGTGGGATCTGGAGATAAGTAGGGGAAGGTCCTGCCCTCAAAAAGCTTAGGGTTTGATGAAGGGGGCCATAAAGAGACAAAGTATGTAGACAGATATCTTCCAGAAAGGACAGAGGAATGGGGGAAGTTCCCTCAGAGACACAGAAACAAACTTGCAAAGAACGTTTAAGTCAAGTTAGAAGCTGGGGGAAGAACAAGGAATGAAGCTTTGGAGAGCTGGAGGAAAGAGTCCAGAAAAGAAGAAGGTGGTGAGAGTTAGCATTTCTGCAGCTTGGCCATGCACGGGCACCACCTGCGGGCTATGTCCTGCTGCTCATTCTGACTCCATCAGGCTGCGGCCCGAGCTCCCAGGTGAGCATCTGCTGCTGGTGGCACTGGAAAGTCCCAGGCATATTTGGGAGCCTTAGGCTCTAACAAAAAATGGTAGGAATTTTGCATTAAAACCATGATCAAATTCCAGAGGGTCTTAAACATCAGCATGACCTGATAACATTGCTTGTTTTGAACACTTCCTCACAATTTAGCTCAGTGGTGTGACTTGTTTACACTGACAACAACCAGGAATGTTTCCCTGGCTATTAGTATTTCTAGGCACTTCCCTCCGGTGCTAGCAATACCCAGACAGAACAAAATCCTTGCTCTCGTGGAGGGGACATTCCACTGAGGTGGGAAGGCAATGAATAATGAAAATAATAAATAAGCGAATGATACAGCATTAGATGGTGATCAATGCCACGGGGGAAATAGAGTGAGGGAAAGGGGATGAATTTCATTTTCATGTCAGGTTGATCAAGGTAGGCCTCAGGGACTGGAATAAAGATAGGAGGGAGATAAAGCGGTTGACTATGCAGGTGGGGGGAAAAGCATTGCAGGCAGAGGGAACAGCCAGTGCTAACGCCCTGAAATTTTACAGATAAGCTAAAACCCAGAGAGGTTAGGTAAGACCTAACCTCCCAAGACCTCCCACCCAAGATGAAAAACCAGGTCTAACTCAGGTTCATGATCTTAACCACTGTTCTGCCACCTTTCTCAGTCTAGCAACATATGGTTTATGGTGTCACTGATGAGACTCTGGTAGCAAAAAGGCTGTCATTCTTTTGTCAGGCACTGGTCACTTCCTCATTGTACAGTGAGCAGTGACTCTCCCTGCCTACACTGTGCGGGGTGGGGGAGTGGGGAAAGGAGGCCTGCACACCCGGGCCGGGTATAAAAGGGCCCTGCTTCACCTGGGCCGCCTTTCACGCTCCCATAAACGAGAAAAGCCTCTCTCTTGGTTCCTACCTGGGCTTCCTCACCATCTAGCTGTGTGACCATGGGTACGTTAGTGAACCACTCTGAACCTCAGTTTCCTTATCTACAAATGGAGATCTTCACAGACCTGCCAGAAAGATTGGATGAGACTATTTATTGGCCAGCTGCCATGTTCCAGGCACTGCACTAAGCACTTTTTGTATATTCGCTTCATCCTTAAAACAACCTTGTGACTAGGTACTATTAGTGATGTCCCATTTTGATAATGATGGAACTGAGGCTCAGAGAGAAGTGACTTGTCCAAGGTCAGCAGTTAAGGAGTCATGAAGCTCAGAGGGGAACCCGGAAGGCCTACCTCCACGGCCCATGTTCTTAACTATTCACACCGTCTCACTGGCTCCACACGCTGTTGTTATGAACATACAGCTAAGAAATGCATGAAACATGAAACTTCTTGCAGAATAATCCTTATTAGTTCTAGAAATATATTTCTAAGACTTCTCTTGGCCAATTTATACCTGAGGATTTAAGTGTGAAGAATGCGGTAAAGAGAGAGAGCTTATCTTCTAGTGGGGGAAAAACAGCTAATAAACATTTAACTAAATAAACAAATAAATTAAGATAAGCCCGGAGCATCTTATCATGCCAGAAAGTAAGAAAAGCTCAGAGCTTGATAGGGACACATCAAAAGAACCTAGACGTGAGCTTAAACGAGCCCCCACTGGCCTCATCTGGATCAACTATAGTACCAAAATGAATAATAACAGTAATGGATTATAATACATTGAAAGAAATCCATGAGTTCATACTGATTCAAACAAATAAATACTTAAATGTAAAAAAGGGGAAAAAAAGCTTTTCCTTGCAGCAGAATACCAACTAATAAATATAGAAGAAAATAAAGAGAAAAATATTATTTTTGCCACTCTCTTACAATACCCAATTCAGGCATAATTCTCAATGAATGTTAAGACCAGTGAGTGAAAATTTGATGAGAAACAGGACATTCGCGTGGTCTCAAAGGATGTCCCTACAGACAAGTTATGAATCACCCAGAGGAGAAAAATGGTATGTTCACAATGGAGAGCTCCGGAGACGATACCACCCTTAACAAGTGGTCAAAACGAGTAACGGAAACAGTAGGACAAGTTGACATTATGTGCCTCCCGACACAAGGCACCAAGAACCCATCACTAAATGGTAATCCTGCCCCAAAATGCATAACCTGAATCTCGTCATCAGGAAACAAGCAAACAAATCTAAAGTGAGGGACATTTCTCAAAACAACTGGCTCGCACTCTTCAAAAACGCCAAGGTCATGAAAGACAAAGAAAGGCTACGAACTGTTCCCGATTAAAGGAAAACGAGAAGACAAGACAAACACAGTACGTGCCTTTGGATTATATCCCAGGTCAGAAGAAAACATTGCCGCAGAGGACATCATTGGGACAATCTGAGAAGCTGAATATAGACTGTATATTGGACAATGGTATGGCATCCGTATCAGATGATAGTATTGTATGGATGTTAGTGCTCTTGAGTGTGATAATGGGATAGAGCTAAGCTTGCTGATACAGTAGCAACTAGCTATATGTATAGCTACTTAAAGTTTATTAAAATTCAATAAAAATTAAAATCCAGCCTTGCAGTCAGACTTGCCACATTTCAAGTGCTCGATCGTCTAGTGGGCAGTATCTACCATACTGAACAATGCAGATAAAGCACATTTTCATCATGGTAGAAAGTTCTAACGAATAGTGCCGGCAGGAATTGCAGGGGTAGGAAGGGAAGAGGGTCAGAAGGGAAGAGCGCTCTGAGGCGATGACATTTGGCTGAGGCCTGAATGATGACAAGGAGACAGTGTTGTGCAGATCTGGGGGAGGGGGGAGTGTTTCAGGCAGAAGCAGCAGCAGGCGCAAACACACTGGGACAGGAACACACTTGGTTCAGGCAAAAAGACCAGTGTGGCTGGAAAAGGGTGAACAAGAGGGAGGGCATTAAAGGATGAAGTTGGTCAGCTGAGCCAAGTGACACTTCGTGACTTGAGGCTAGATCATCAAAGGGGATACCACTTCGGCCCGGTTCCCTTAATACTCGCTCCTGGAAGCCAGACACCGTGCTGTAAGAAAGCCCCAAAGAGCAGCCCATGGAAAGATCTATAGGGAGAGGGACAAAGACGTCAACCTAGAGCTGTGTCAGCTCCCAGGTGATACCAGCATCCAGGTGACTTGCAGGTAGATCGCTTGGCCTCAGTCGAGCACCCCAGCTGACCCTCCGTGTAGCAGAAACAAGACGTCCCCCCTGAGCCTGGCCCCCACTGCGGGACTCATGAGCAAAAAATGACAGCAGTTGTTTCATGTTACAACTTCTTGGAGTGCTTTGGATGCACAAGAGGAGATAATTGATAGAGACAGATGTGCGCAGAGGTCACCCTGCTAGGAAGGGGTAGAGAGGACATGTGACCCTAGCCTTACGGTCTCCAGCTACCCTGAGAGTCAACTACGGCATCCTGGCCATGTCCTAACGGGGCAACGCCAGGCAGATCTCCGTGCACAAGAGAGCGCCCAGCACAAGCCAGAACAGCTAGAAAGTGCAAACGTTACCATCAAAGCTCCTCAGGCTCCATTTTAATGTGTAAACACACCTTCCTTTGTCCATCTTGAAAGTTAGACTTATCGTGAACTTGGGGGTTCTTCTTCAGTCGGTCTCTGACTTTGTAAGAATCGTTGCAGGAGCTTGTGAAACTGTAAACCCAGCTCCTCCTTCAGTTTTCCCATCCCCGAGCTTCGGGGTCCAGTCTGAAGGCTGCACTTCTAAAACGGTTTTTCAACTTCATTGAGATGTGACTGAAGTACACGAAATAGCACATATTTAAAATGTGCAGTTTGATCAGTTTTGACATATGGGTCCACCCGTGAATCTATCCCCATTATCAGAATTGCAAACATTTCCTTGACCATCAAAGATTACTTTGTACCCATTATAACCCAGCCCTCCTTCCTCACTCTCACTAGGCAGCCACTGATGTGCTTTCTGTCACTGCAGGTTAGTTTGCATTTAAAAAAAACAAAAACAAAAAACTACTTTATATTGAATCCTACAGCATGTACTCTTTCTGGTCTGGCTTCTTCCATTCACTACAATTTTAAGGTTAATCCGTATGGTTCATGTATCAATAGCTCACTCCTTTCTGTTGCTGATTAATATCCCACTGTATAAATATGCTGCAGTATGTCATCGGCGGGTGGACGTTTCGGTTCTTTCCAATTTGGAGTCATTACAAATAAAGCTGCTGTGAACTTGGACGTGCTTAGCTGTTGAATGAGTGTGATGTTGAATCGCAAGTCGTGTTTAATCTTTTGAAAAATTGCGAAACCATTTTTGCTAAGTGGTTTTACCTTCTTGCACCCCCCAAGAGCGGGGTAGAAGAGTTCTGGCTGGCCCAAAACCCCACCAACACTTAGTAGGGTCAGTTTTAACCATGTTAGCCAGCGCTGTGCCAGCTTGTGCCAGCTCGTGGGAGCCAATCGTAGGCATCAATTCCCAACTCTGGGTTTGGTAACATCTTCTTGATGGTGGCTTCAAACTGACCATGGTGGGAGGACTGACAGCGTAGAAATCAGCAAACACTCCTAATCAGGCTTCCTGCACCCTCACCCCTTCCAGAGCCAGTTATTAAACATTTGCCAGCACACCACTGATTTTATCCATTCCAGTGGGGCTCCAGAATTATCTCACTGTCATTTCATGTGCATGCCCCTGATGACTTCTTTCTCATGTCTTCTTTTGAGAAGAATCTGTTCAAATCTTTTGCCCATTTTCTCATTGGGTCGTTTTGCTTCTTATTATTTTTGAGTTGTCAGAGTTCTTTTTATTCTGAATTCAGATCCCTTTTCTGACACATAAGTTGTAAATATTTCCTCTCGCTTCCTCTGTGATCTGCCTTTGTACTTTCTTCATCATGTCCTTCACAGAACAAAAAGTTCGTATTTTCATCGAAGTTTAACTTCGTTTTTTTTTTTTCTTTCACGTTTTGTACTTGCTGGGTTCTAACTATGGAAGCTTTGCCTACCTCAGGCTTGTGAGAATATTCTATGGTTTCCTTTACAAGTTTTATAATTTCAAGTTTTACATTTGGTTCCATAATCTATTTTGAATCATTTCTTAATGTATGGTGTGGATTAACTATCAGTGTTCACTTTTCCCCCGCATGGACATCTAGCACAATTTGTTGAAAAGACTTTTCTTCCCTTACAAAATTGCCTTGGCACCCGTGTCAAAACAATTGACCAAAGACATGTGGGTCTATTTATGGACTCTAATCTGTTTCATTGATCTACATGCTTGTATTTTGACTAATACCAAAACTATCTTGATCGCTGTCCCTTTATAATAAGTCTCGAAAGCAAATAGGATAAGTTATCTGACTCTTCTTCAAAAATAGTTTCTGTTATTCTATACCTTTTGTATTTCCACATAAATGTTAGAATCCATTTGTCAATTTCCACTAAACAAAAACTTCTTGAATTTTTATTGGGATTGCATAGTCCAATTTTAGGGAAAAGTGCCATCTTAATAATATTGAGTCTTGCAGACTAAACATGACATTTTTCCGTTTATTTAAGTTTTTCTTAATCTTTCTCAGCAATGCTTTGCAGTTTTCAATGCAGAAGTCCTGGATGTCTTATGTTAGATTTCTTCAGTATTTTTTGTTGCTACTTAGACATAGGATTGCAACCTTAATTTCATCAACTGTTTGATGCTAATATATAAGGGTACAATTAATGTTTGTATATTAATCTTGTATGTTGCAACACTGCTAAATTCACTTATTAGTTCTCATAGCTGTATTTCAGACTCCCTTGGATTTTTCTCCATAAATTATAGCACCTACAAGCAGGGATAGTTATTTTTTCCTTCCTGAGTTTTATGCCTTTTATTTCTTTTTCTTGCCTTATTGCCATGGCTAGAGCCTCTAGAATAATGTTGAACAGAAGTAGTGAAGGTAGGCATCTCTGCCTTGCTCCAGGTCTCAAGGAAAACAATTCAGTCTTTCATCATTAGGTATGATGTTAGCTGTAGATTTTTTTTAATAGATGTTTTTTAGCAGTTTGAGAAATTTCCTTACTATTTCTAGTTTACTATGAGTTTTTATCTGGAATGGGAGAATTTTTTTTTCTTCAGAAGATTTACCTGCAACTGTTGAAATAATCATATGGTTTTTCTCCTTTATTCCATTAATTTGCTGAATTACATTTAAAGATTGATTTTCACATATAAACCAAACTTTCATTTTGGGGGTGGGCCCTACTTGGTCATAATGTATTATCATCTTTATATGTTGTTGGATTCAATTTGCTATTATTTTGTTAGGGATTCTTATGTCTATATTTATGAGGAATATTGGATTGTAATTTTCTTTCTTTTTTTTTTTTTATAATGTCTCTGTCAGGTTTTGGTATTAAGGATACACGGGACTCACAAAGCAGTCAAGCAGTGATCCTTCCTTCTTTATATTTTGAAAATATTTGTGTAATATTGGTGTTATTTCTTCTTTGAATATATGATAGACTTTACCAGTGAAACCATTTGGAACTGATGTTTTCTTTTTAGAAAAGTTTTTGATAACAAATTCAATTTCTTTAATAGACAAGCAGCTATTTAGATTTTCTATTTCTTGTATTGATTTTGGTTAGTTTTATTTTTCAAAACATTCATCTATTTCATCAAATTTGATAAATTCATTAACATAAAGCTGTTCATAGTATTTTCTTATTATCTTTTTAATGTCTATGAGAACTGTGATAATAATCTCTTCTTTGTTTCCGATACTGATGATAGGTATACTTTTTTTTTCTTTATTAGTCTAGTTGGAGATTTAATTTTGTTGACAATTTTTAGAGAACAAAATTTAGACTTTGCTGATTTTTTGTAATGTCTCTGTCTTGTATTTTATCATTTCCTGCTGTTATCATTATTATTTCCTTCTTTAGATTTAGTTTGCTCTGTTCTTTATTCCTATTTTCTTAAGGTGGAAGTTTAGGTCATTGACTTTAGATATTTCTTTGTTTTTAATATAGGCATGTAAAGCTGTAACTTTTCCTCTAAACACGCTTTAACTGCATTGCACAAATTTTAAAATATCATATTTTTGTTGTATTTTTAAAATATTTTCTAATTTGCCTTGTGAGTTCATCTTCAGTCTGTGAATTATTTAGCAACGTGTTGTTTAATTTTCAGATATTTGGGGTTTTCCAAGACATCATATTATTATTGGTTTCTCATTTAATTCCATGGTGGTCAGAACACTTTGTGTGATTTTGATCCTTTTCAATTTATTTTTTTTTAAGATTTTATTTATTTATTTGAGAGAGAGAGAACAAGCGGTGGGGAAGAGCAGAGGAAGAGAAAGAGTGAGTGAGAGAGGGAGAGAAGCAGACTCCTTGTTGAGCAGGAAGCCTGACACGGAGCTCAATCCCAGGACCCTGGGATCGTGACCTGAGCTGAAGGCAGATGCTTAACCGACTGAGCCACCCAGGCGGCCCAGATCCTTTTAAATTTATTGAAACTTGTTTTATGGCCCAAGATGTGGTCTATCGACAAATGTACCATGAGTCCTCAACTAGTTGGACGATTACTTAATCTCGCTGGTTTCAGTTTCCTCATCTATAAAAGGGGAAGGGTAGCAACAGTCCTTACCTCAAGCAGGTTGTTACAAATATTAAGATAGGTAATGTGACAAATACTAAGCACATAGGCAGGCACATAGTACACATTCAATAAATGTTAATTCATTGTTATCATTACTATTCTTATTAAAAGGTCAAAACTCTACTAGATGCTGGTTGAGTTTTATTCCAGGCTCTGCCAGGGTATCTTTAAGGGTGCCCCAGCAAAATAGCTTCTCTGGCCCCAGTGTCCTCCCACTGCATTTGAACAAATGCAAAAGCCCTCTCCATGGTCCTTGAGGCCCTGTGTATCTAGACCCCTACCCAACTCACTAACTGCCTCGCTCCCCTCACCCTCGTGCTCACACTCCTCGGCCACACTGATCTGCTACCCAGCCCTGAATGCCACAGGTGGCAGCATTCCCACTTGGGGCCTCTGTGTATACTGTTCTCTCTGCCTAGAGACTTATTGTTCCCGCAATCTCACCCAGCTAACCACTGTTCCTCCTTCCCATCTGTCTTAGTCTATTCAGCTGTTATATAGCATAATACCATATATATATATATATATATATATATATATGCATATGTACACATATGTATGTATTATATATTACACACATATGTGTATTATATATTACATATATGTTGCATACATGTGTATATAATATATATACTAAATCCTATATATATAGCTGTTATAGCATAATACTGTATAAACACTAAATACATTTAGTATTGTATATACAATAATATGTTTAGTATTATGTATATATGTATATATATGCTGTACTATACTGCTGTACTAAATAGAATACATATTTATATATAAATATATATAATATTTATGTATATATATCAAATAAATATATAGTACATGCATATATACTGTAGACTAGATGACTCATAAACAACAGAAATTATTTCTTATACTCCTGGAGGCCAGGAGGCTAAGACGAAGAGGCTGGCAGATTCGATGTCTGCTGAGGGCCCACTTCCTGACTCCTAGATGACCATCTTCCCATTCCCTCCTCACAATGCAGAAGGGACAAGATAGCTCCCTGAGGTCTCTTTTATAAGGGTGCTAATCCCTCATCACCTTCCAGAGACCCCACTTCCAAATACCAGCACATAGGGCATTAGGCTTCCAGCATATGAATTTGGGGAGAACATAAACATTCAATCTGCGACAACATCTTGGCTTAAATGTCTCCCTGACGGCACAATCTGTATTCAGTCCACTTGCCATTCTCTTATGACACCACAGTTGTTTCTTCGAGGCACTTCGCAGAGTCCGTGCGTATGCACGAGCTCCCCCACTAGACTGTGGGCACCGAGAGAGCAGGACTTCAGTTGCCTGCTCGCCCGGTGCCTCGCACGGTGCCTGGAAAGGACAGTAGTCGTGGTCAATCAGCATCTGTTAAATGAATGATTGCTCTAAATGCCAGAAATGTGACCCAGGGCAAATCACTTGACTCATTTACTTTCTTCATCTGAAAAACAGGAGCCGTTGTCCCTCCCTCAAAGTGTCACAGAGAGAAGAGTTTTGCATATGCTCAGTACAGTTTTTAAAAGATATCCAGGGACACACTCAAACAAGCAGACCACTGCATGAGATACAAAAGCCCGTGGTCACTTGAGTATCAGAGCGAAAAACTGGAAGCAATCAGAAAGATCATCCACAGAGAGCTGGTGCTCAAATCACAGCTCTCTCACACATCCGAGCACCGGCAGGTGCCAGAACCTCTTAGCTCCCGCCATGGGAAGCTGTGCCAGCGGGCAAAGAAGCGGAGGAAGAGTGAACCTACCTCCTTTGAAAAACACACGTTCCCTAGAACAGGAGACTCGGGGTATTATTTCTTGGGGGTGAGATTGGAAATGGAGAGAGATTTGCTTTTTCACTTTAAGCCGGTTTGAAAGTTTTTGCCGTGGGCTCTTATTACCCTTCATGAAGAATGAACTCGTGACGGTGGACACCCTGGCAGTGAGCAGTGGGCTGAGCCGGAGCAGAGCGCCTCCTCTGTCCGGGGGCTCAGTGCTGAGCCTCCAGCTCCCTTGGACGGCACCGTGCGGGCCCCAGAGCTGAGCGCCAAGGCGTCCACTCAACACCCCCCCACCCCCCAGTCCCAGTCCTGTCCCCAACGCCTTCCCTACGCCACTGCTTCGCAGCCTGCCTGCTTTGAGAAAACAGACCAAACAAACGCAGCCCTTTCTGGGCATTGAGGGTAGCAGTGGCTGGCAGCTGGGAGCTTGATTTCCTACCTCGAGCTCCCTGATGCCCGCCGGGAAGATTCTCCAGACAAGCCGGCTGCAGCCGGTGCCACGGTGCCAGGCCAAGGACCCAGCAATAAATCATTAGCAGATTGGCCCACAGATCACTTCCCCTTTTGGGGCGCTGCCTGGCGCTTCCCAGGAGGAAGAGATTTATCAGCACTTGGCCTGCTGCCCTGCCCTCATGCATCACAAGCTTCCAGCAGGTCGGACCGAGTGGCTCCTCGTCCTCCAGACGCAGGGCTGGGCCTGAGGGGGCCAAGAGAACCAAAGAAAGGGCCACGGGCTCTAGAGACACGGTGAGAAAGCTTAGTCAGCACAGTCCCTGGTCATACCCAGAGCGGGCGCCGGAGGAAAGAGTAAGACAGCCCTCTGGTTCTGACTGTGTGGACTCCGGACAGCCCCCAAGGCCCTTCCACACCCTCGGCTCAGCAGAGAACAGGCCGCCCATCATTTTCCCCATAACCAAAGGTTGGCCCCACTTTGATCTCTGTTCCCCCTCGCAGTGCTCACACTGGGAAGGCGCCTTCGAGAAGCTATCCCAGGGCAATTTTCCACCTTTGAAGTCCCCGGAAAGCCCTGCCAAGAGCTGTTCTGGTGTGAGGAGGCTGCTGGGGCAGGCAGCCTGGTGCCGTTGCCTCACGGGCTGCCAGAACTGGAACATCAAGACATCAAAGAAAAAGGTGGCAGCAGAGGGATGAGTAAGCTCAGTTCCAGGCTCGGCCTCGGCCCACAGGCCTTCTCCCGATCCCCCGGCTGGTGGTGGAGCCGGATCAGGGAGCTTAGCCCAAAGAGCCTGGAGAGCTGCCTGGAAGGAAAGCCTGGGACGCTTCCGGGGAGTCATTCTGCTCTCCACACCTGGGGAGGAGCTCCGACCACTACAGAGCAAAAGCAGAGTCCAGGCCTGGCTCCAACACTCCCCAGGCCGCTCAGTCTTTGGCAGCTCCCCTCCCTTCTCTGGTCCCCAGTTTCCCCATCCGTCAGACTCGAGAAGGAGGGCTAAGCCTTAAGACGGCTAGGCAGCCATCCAGGGGGCACCACAGGTGCATAGACGTGTTTTGTTTGGCCCACATGAGTATAAAATTTTTTTTGAATTATTGTACATTTTTCCAACTTGTAAAAATTAGGAGATTTGATACTAACTTGTACACTTTTGACTCCTTTGCAAAAAAACCCCACAAAACGTGGTGATGCCAGACCTGCTGTCCAATATGGCAGACAAGGGTAGAAGGCGAGTCATAGCTGCCACCTTTGCAAGACACCTAAGTTCCAGCTGTTGACCGTTGCACTCAGCCTGCTGCTTCGTGCCACATGACCATCTGAACACGGGCCCCTCGACTAGGTAATTTTACTTTATTTCGAGAGATGGGCTGCAGGAGCCCTTACCATGGGCCACGATGACCCTAGGGAAAGAAAAGTGAGACGGGCAGACATGACATGCTTCTTCTTTCTTAACACTCACACTGTGTGTAGAGGTTTCAGAGTGTGTCACGGACTTCTGGGAACAGCATCACGTTGGGGATGCTGGTTAAAACGCATCAATGCCTGGGTCCCAGCCCAAATCTGCTAAGTCAGACTATCTGGGGGTGGAATGCGGAAATCTGCCTTTTTCACAAACTCCCCAGGGGACCTCTTGCCACATGAAAGCTCTTGAAGAACTGGCAGAAAGAGTAGTCCAAGGCGATTTGCAGCTGTGAGCCCCCCGAATCCAATGCACTCAGAGAAGCCTCCAGAAAGGGAATCATTTATGAGCCACCCTCATCTTCCAGGCACTGCATGAAGCCCTGTCCATCCATCATTCCCTTTCAACTGCACAACAACCCCTAAGTTGGGTGCTATTATTACCCCCATTTAACGGGTGGAGAAGGAGGTCAAGGAATGTGTGTTAAATGACACGGCTAGGAGCGGCGGGGCTGGAATCCACACTTGGACCTGACTCGAAAGTTATTGCATAAGAACACAGCTGCTAATGCCTTCCCTGTCCAGCTGGGACCAAGAAGGGACTTGCGTCTGAGAGCAAAACCGGGGCAGGTGAGCTATTTCTGCACAGACTTGTAATAGGTAAATCTGTGCAACTGTAAGTCAGGACGACGTGGAGAACCTAGAACACACTGTGTTCCAGAATCATCTCCGCCAAGGCTGGGTGCTGTAGCATGCCAGGGATTCACGGCTCTGGGGAGTTCTGCACTGTTGTCATGTGACATTGAGTTTGGAAAAGTAATTTGTGATATCATGGTCGTAGCTGAGCGCTCGGCACTGGCCTGTGGTGGCTTTGAGCAACTTCTCTCCAGTCACAGAACCTGAAACACACGGCCGGAGAATCTGAAATCAGAAACTGAGCTCCGTCAACTTTTGTTACCAAACTCAAAGGTTTTGCTATAGCTGCTGCTGCTGTTTCTCTGTTTGGTCGTCCTGCTGTCACTGCACCATGGGCCTCTTTGCCACTGACCCTTTCTCTGTCTCTGTCCAGGTCCACACCATGTGCACCGCAAAAGTTGCTGACCCTTAGAAAAGCATCTTGATTCCAATAAGAGAGACAAATGACAGACAGACAAATCTAGAGCCTTAAAAAGTTGAGCGGGAAGCCAGCCTGTTGACCAACTCATCATTTGGAGAGGCCGTAGGAGGGGTTGGTAGGGAGCAGGGAAAGGCCTTCCTAGCTCTCCTTCATGGCAAAAATCAGCTTGGGTTACCTCACCCCAAAATGTGCCGGATGACATGGTACAGTTGTGAAGTAACCCCAAGGCTGGAATGGAGTCAATTTTGTTTTCCTCAAGGCTGTGCTGTTACCTAGTCGCTGAGAACATTCTAGCTTAAACATCCTGTGGATCTAGAGCCTGGCATACACTCGTGGAAGAAGGGGGAGAGGGGAGGAAGGAAGAAATCAATCCGTGTGCAAGCTATTTTTCAGAGAGATAAGAACGAGAGTGTCGGGGCGCCTGGGTGGCACAGCGGTTGAGCGTCTGCCTTCGGCTCAGGGCATGATCCCGGCGTTCCGGGATCGAGCCCCACATCAGGCTCTTCCGCTATGAGCCTGCTTCTTCCTCTCCCACTCCCCCTGCTTGTGTTCCCTCTCTCACTGGCTGTCTCTATCTCTTCAAATAAATAAATAAAATCTTAAAAAAAAAAAAAAAAAGAATGAGAGCGTCTTCTACCATCTCCCCTTCCTACCTCCAGGGACACCACTGCCTCTCTCCAGAGTATAGACTCTGAATTGAATTGTTGATGATTTAATAAGCCCTGCCTCACTCTCCCATTGGAACACTATGTTTTAGTCTGTGTTGTCACNGTTGGTTTGTCAAAAAAAAAAAAAAAAAAAAAAAGAAGAAGAAGAGAAAGAATAATAATTAGTCAATTAGAGGGCCTTAACACGAGTGGTTTTTAAAAGGACATGTAGACCAGTAATTACAGTCAACTATACCTGTTGGCTCGGTGGCTGGATTTCCAGAGAAGAGAAGGACGGGGAAATGTCTGTGGGTTCCTCATCCCTGAAGGAAAGCTTTTGATGGTGGTACCCAGGGGTGTCCCAGCATCCAGCTTCCTCTCCAGGGAATCTGGTTGTTCACCATTGATCTAATCCACAAGATTCTTTTCTCATCAAAAGGAGCAAAGTTCAGAGGCCCTTCTCCTTGCCACTGGATAGGAGAGACACAAGTCATAGTTAAATCATGGCATTGCAGAGCCGTGAAATAGCAGGAGTCACGGTTTGCGAGGAAATGAGTACGGAACATTTTGCAGAATGTTCTGGAGGAATCGACCTCTCCTAGGAATACATGTCATTTTTGAGCATTTGTTGGATAAACCCTGGGGAGTTTCTTCACATGGATGTCAGTTGGGGGCCTACCAACCTCTTCAAATGAAATTAAATTACCTTTGCATGCCCCAATCCCAGAGCTGATGAAAATCTAGATCTACCCCAGACTTCTACTAACCCCATGAATTGTGTCTGCTGCAAAATTCCTATGTTGAAATCCTAATCCTCAGTGTCTCAGAATGTGACCTTATTTGGGAATAGGGACGATGCAAAGTAATTAGGCCATAGTGAAGCAGGGTGGACTCCTAATCCAATAGGATAATCCAATATGACTGGTGTTCTTATTAAAAGGGGCAATTTGGAGACAGACGTACACACTCAGGGAGGATGCCATGTGAAGATGAAGACAGAGATTGAGGAGATGCTTCCATAAGCCAAGGAATGCCAAAAATTGTCCACAAGCCATCAGAAGCCAGGAGAAAGGCCTGGAACAGACTGTCACTCGTGGCCTCACATGGAACCAAGCCTGCTGATGCCGTTACCACAGATTTCCAGGCTCCGGAGCCGTGAGACACTACACTTTGTTGTTTAGGCCAAGTTTGTGCTACTTTGTTAGGACAGCTCCAGCAAACTACGCCACCCCACTCCACCCCTCCTGAGGATTTGGGGTTCAGGGAGCTTTTGCCTCCAGGAGCCCCTGACTCTGATACTCTCCTCCATCACCATCTCCAATTCCAAAGTGTCCTGGAAGCTCAAACACTTTTCCATGTTTGTCAAAGAGCAGTTTCCCACCTTCTCTGAGGACTTGGCACCTAATCCCACCCAGATCCTCAAGAAAGAAAGCTTGTCCGAACTTTACATCGGAATCCGGGGATGTACTGTATGGTGACTAACACAATATAATAAAAAGTCATCAAAAAAAAAAAGGAAAAAGAAAGAAGAAAGAAAGAAAGAAAGAAAGAAAGAAAGAAAGAAAGAAAGAAAGAAAGAAAGAAAGAAAGCTTCTTCCCAAGCTCTTTTAAACCTGCTTCTCCAGGCAAAGCTATTTTCTCCCTAATTAGCATAAACTATTAAGAAAATTGTTTTTTTTCAATCCCATTAAAACAGGAAGGACACAGGCCAAATTTGTCTTCTATGGCTGCGGAGCACACTGCCACACACTTAGCAGCTTAAAACAACACTTTCGTGGATTTCAGCCAGGTCCACCGCGTAGGACCTCACAAGGCTGCAGTTGAGATGTCAGCCGGGCTGTGGTCTCATCTGCTGGCTTGCTGGGGAAGAATCTGCCTCTAAACTTGGGTTGTTGGCAGAATCATTTCCTTGTGATTGGAAGACTGAGGACCTTGCTTCTTGCTGGCAGTTAGAGGCTGCCTGCAGTTCCCAGACACATAGGCTTTTCCACCATGGCTACCAGCAAGGAATGTCTCATTCTAGAATGAGTCTGCCAGCAAGATGGAGTCTTACATAGTCCAATACAATCACAGGAGCGATGTCTCTTCACCTTCGTCATATTCTCCTGATTGAAGATAAATCACAGGTCCTGTTTACACTCAAGGAGAGGTGCTTACACAGTGGTATAGGAGAAGAAGGGATCATGAGGGAGCCCCCTTAAGGTCTGTCTGCACATGATAATGTTTGAAACACTAATGGTTGTTCCCCAGCATCTGTCGCAGCTCCCACCTCCAGGGGTGAGCCTGACGGGTCCAAAGAGAACCCTTTGCCATGATCTGTTTGGGAGAGAGCACGTGGCCCAGCTCTGGCTACTGTGATGTGCAAAGTCTACTGAGAAACTTCTGTGAAGAATTTCCTTACTCCTAAAATGCAACTAGGGAAAGGGATGATCTCTTTTTCCTCAGGCTGTTTCAGTGTTTAGATGGAACCTTGGTTCCGCGGCAACCGTCTTGCTACCAGTCTGAGGCTGAAGCTAGCCCTACAGATGGCAGACTGGAAAGATAAAAAGAACCTGAGTCTCTGATGTCATCATTTGGCTGCTGAATCAAGAGCCCATTCTATTCTGGCTAGACCTCGAATAGGTTTGCTGTTACTTGCAGTCAAACACATCGTGATACAATGTGACTCTCCCAGGACAAAACAGCGTGGGCCCATGGTGCCATTTGCACAGAAAATCTTCAACTCCACCAGTGAGTTAGAATTTAAACTGGCTGAGTTTTTACTGAATGTTTTATGGGCAGAAAGTGGAAAATAATGTTAATTCTCTACAGTGTGTAATTCATAACTGCTGCATGTAATCAGGCTTGGCCGCTGCTTCCAGGGAAAATGCGCTTTCGTGTCTGACTCGAGCTGGATATTCTCCATTAATCCAAGGGCCAGATAGTCATTGTAACTGCACTGGAAATTTACTGTATTGAAACATGAAGGTAAAAAATCATTGGCCCAGAATAATTCTCTCTTCTCAATTCTTTTCTTTTTTTAAGATTTTTTTTATTTATTTGACAGAGAGAGAGACAGCCAGCGAGAGAGGGAACACAAGCAGGGGGAGTGGGAGAGGAAGAAGCAGGCTCCATCCCAGAACTCTGGGATCACGCCCTGAGCCGAAGGCAGACGCTTAACGACTAAGCCATCCAGGTGCCCCTCTCTTCTAAATTTTTAAAAAAAAAAAAAAAAAAAAAAAAAAAAAAGGTGGGGGGATGAGGTAACTGGGTGACGGTCACTAAGGAAGGCACTTGATGTAATGAACACTGGGTGTTACATGCAACTGGTGATTCACTAAATTGTACCCCTGAAACTAATAATACAGCATCTGTTAACTAAATTGAATTTACATAAAAGTTTTTTTAACTGGGGGAGAGAAACTAATGCTTATTGAATGCCTACAAAGTTCCTGCTATGTTCTGGGACCTTAGACTTCCAGTTAATCCTGACAACCCTAGACAAAGGTTATTTTGCCTATTTTGCTGATAAGGGATTGGTGGCTCAGAGATGACACCACACACATCAGTGAACTTTCATTCAGCATACATTCTTTGTTCCTTTCTGAATTCTCTGCTCTGTTTTCGACATGGCCAGCCCAGGATAGTTTATTCTGGTTAGCACTACCAAGACCAGAGGTGCCACTGATGGCAAAGAGATCTTGAGTGTCCTTACTGAGTATTTAAAAGTCATTAAAGCTCAGAGATCACGTCTGGGTGCCGTATCCCATTTGTAGTCATTAGCTCCATTTCACAGACTGGATAATGGAGGGTCAGAAATGTTATGCCATTTGTTCAAGGGCACTTAGCGACTAGAGTCAGGTTGATCCAAGATGGTTTCAAACACTGTTCTCTTATTCCAGCATCCATACCTCCACCGAAGAGTACCTTTCTCCCTTCTGAAAGATGGAAACAGAGCCCCTCTGGCAAATTCACCCCCAAGTGGCAGTAGGGGACACAACCACCCGGAGTGGAGTAAACACCGTGTGCTACTCAAGGCATTTCAGATTCTCAGGGAGGGTCCCAGAGAGCTAGGGGGAAACTGCTAATTGCTTGTTGGTTCAGGAGAAATGTTATCTCTGTAGAGTCATGTAAGGCCCTTGTGATGTCAGAAAATGCAAACTATGCAGTGTGGCCTGTTTGCCATTTTGTCTTTGCATCAGCAAGCTGACAGCAAAATAGATTGCACAAGTGTTATAAAACTGTTTGGCTCAAGTACCAGAAAGCATTTACTCTGCTTGCTTTCTGTGGTAATTCCAATTTATTGATTTAAATGTTTATTGAGGGTCTGGCTAAGCAAATTGTGTGCGTGTTCTATGGTGAGTTTCAGATGGATTCTCTGTGGGGACTTTTTTGTGGTTCTTGATATTTCCTTGCTTTTTACTTGGAGGGGGGAGGGTGTCTTTCGATCTTTACTTGGTTTAATAATTCATACGTGCATATAGTAAAAAATTCACAGTTTTAAAGTATCATGATGGGTAAATCTTCCTCTCTTCTCTGAGCCTCAGGCATCCAGTTTCCCTCCCCAGAGGCAACACCTGTGATTGGTTCCAAGCTGGTTTGTACATCTCCAAATCTGTATCATCCTTTACACGCACGCCCTGAGGAGCGCACTATACACACTGCTCTGCCCTACGTCGTGTTGTCATTGAATGGCCGCAATATAATTTATTTAACCTGTTCCCGATTAATGGACATTTAGATGGTTTCCATATTTTTCTCAATATATGATCCTGCAACCAATAGTCTGGTCCTAATGCCTTTGCTCATGTTTGTAAGTATACATGGAGGAGAAATTTCTAGAACAGTCGGGTTGAAGGACAGCACATTTTAATTTTAACAACTAGAACCCAGTGGCTTTGCTAAGTGGTGACAAACATGATTTCGTTGCTCACCCGGCAGCAAGCATGCCTGTTTCCCTACAAACTTACCTGCACGGGGTCTTATCAGCCTTCAAATCTGCCAATCTGATAGGGGCAAAGGGCATCTCTTGTAGTTTCAATTGTGTTTTTCTCATTATGAGATTGAGCACCAGACTATCTCTTTAAAAGTCTTCTTTTGCTCTGGTTTTTAATCTTAAAATACCCTAAATCCTCTCAGAAGTAGGTAGGGTCAGATCTTAAATCTAGATGGATTTACATAATGGGTCTCAGAAAGGGATAGGAAAATAAGTCGGAGTGGGGGATCAAGCTAAATCAGGCCTCCCCCTCAGGGGCCCAGCCCAGCCCTTCTCCCTGCCCCTTTGTAGGGTGTGTCTGAGCCGCTGCTGCCCCGCGTTCTCCCCACGCCCCTCAGCTGCACCCAGTCTGGGCAGTGAGGCCTCGGGACCTCATCAGGCCCTGAAGCTCAGAGACCAGATCTCTGGGTTGGTGGTGGGTGCTGCCTGGGGCACAGTGTCTTGAGCAAATGGGTCAGAGGGTCCCGCATCACAAAACAACCGGTCCCTCCTGAATGCGGCACTAGGGTAGGTCTTTCCAGCGTGCCCTGGCCAGGTCTAACTGTGTGGCCTCTGCACTTTGGGGGAGCATGGGCCCAATTTGGCAAGAAGAGAAGTGACTGCTCCCTTTAGCCTGTTTTTCTAATCACAGCACCCTGTCTTGTCTGCTCTTTCAATTGACCCTTTGTAACCAGCCAATGATGTGGAGATTATTAGCTTCCCCTTAACAGATGAGGAAACAGAAACCCAGAGAGGTTCGGCAACATGTGGAAGGTAACACAGCCAGTGAATGAGAGAGTTTAATTCAAACCCAGGCCTGTTTGACTCCGGAGCAGGGCTCCGGGGCTACTTCCTGACGGCTGGTCTTCACCCTAAGGCTCAGATGCTGGGTTCCAGAAGCTTCCTGGGCCACATGGGGAAGTCTGAACGACCAGCCCAGCCCTCAGAGAAAGCAAGAGTCAGTCCCCAGCCTGAACCTACCCCCGGACAAGGTTTTTCCACACAAAGTTCATCCCTGAACCCTAACAGTACCCCGAAAAATGGGGATTCAAGCTGGCATGTTAATTAGTGTAGAGCTGGAATTGGACCTCAGGCTGACCCGATTTCAAATCTAGAGCCCCTTCTTCACCTCCCCCATCCCCCGGGAAAGTAAAAAGTCCCCCTAACAAATGAGAGTCTGATCCCAAACGCGTGAGCTCTGCGACACCAGCCACTCTGCCTCTCTCCCCAAGGGAAAGGGGTCTCCTGCGAGGCCCCAGTGTTATCTGGGCAGAGAAAGTGAGTTTGAAGACCTCACACTCCATCTGGACTTTATCAGCTGCTTTCCTGGGTAGGATTACAGTAAACGATTATCTGCAGATCTGCAGCCGGCAGGAACTTTGAAGGCCCCAATTGCCAAGGGGGTGGTGAGCTGGGGGAGGGCCTGGAGACACAGAAGATGAAAAAGCAGCCCAGGCATCTTATCTCCGTCCTGAAATCAAACAGGCTGAGCCAGCTCAGGGAGAGCGAGCTCCCCTGTCTGTGAGGCAGACAGTCCCCAGCCCTCGCCGGCCACCAAACGATGAAGAGGGGGCCCCAGGAAGACTTTGCACTGTCCTCTCATCCTCTCTCCTGACTTCTCTTCATTTTCTTTCTTCATTTATTCACTCAAAGTTCTGCCCACCAGTTACCATAGCTGACATGCAATGAGCTCTCACTCTGAGCTCTCACTCTGCATTCATCTTCCCATTTAAACCTCACAATGACCCTGTGGGAAAGGTGCCAGAACTAGCCCCATTTTAGAGATGAGGAAACTGAGACCCCAAGAGGTTACATGATTGGCCTAGGATCCCACGGCTAGTAGATGGCAGCATGTAGATTTTCTTACAGCTTCAGGCATCCATTCCTCCATGTTCCCCTTATCCCTGTAGAATTTATTTACTCATTCCCTTTAGTTTTCCCTTTAGTTGTTCGTTTAAAAATTCCCTCTCCACTTTGTTATGCCTTACCCCCTCTTTCCATCCTTCTGTCTCTTCTCCCCTTCTATGACCATTTACTAAACACCTACTATGTGCCTGGCCACCATGACATCAGGCTATGGGGTTCCGGACAGATGGCTTCTGGGGAAGGAGATGGGAGAGAGCACCTCATCCATGATAATTCCCTTCAGATGGGCCTGTTGGGCTGAGCCTCCTATACCATATTCATCCCACTGTTGACCTGATTCTACGCTTGGATAATCGGATCTGGAGACGTCTTGACCAAGCAAGTCTTGAGACTGACTTGGTGAGGAAATCAAAATGGCCTAGGAAAAAGAAGGCAACTACTTGGGGTTTCAGGCGCTGCCTGAGGCTCTCCTTATTCTTATAGTTCTGACCTCCATTCCTTCAAGGAACATCCATGAGGATCTACCCAATCTACCCGCTGCCCAAAGCACCCAGGTCCTTTCCTTTCCTCCAGTTGTCTCTGCTTGCATGCCCCCCAACTCTAGACCATTCACTCCTGGAGGCAGGGATTTGGCATCAAAGCTCCTGTGTTCACAACCTGGGCTCAGTTACTTCCAAACCAGTCTTACTCACCAGTCCTCTAGCACCTGGTACAGGCCTTGGCAGACTAAACGCACCTACGTGCAGACCTGAATGGGGGCAAGCGTCATCGTCTATAACTTTCGTTCACCTACTCGCTGCAGCGGCCAGTGTCCCGAGCGCCACAGTACTGCATCCTTAGGTCACTTTCACTTCTACTTAGGGAATCACCATTCCCCCTCTAGGTGCGGTCGAGATGTTGTTGTCACCCAAAGGGCTCGCCTCTTGCCTCACGGTCTCAGGTACACACGTGACCTTGGCTACGATGATCAAGTTCTCTCTCCCTGAACTTGGAATCTTAAGCCAAGTGACACAGAGAAAGGAAAACCGAAAGGAACAGCAGAAGCATAATCCTTCCCATCACGGATGAGACTGTCTCCACCAGCTCCGGCTCTCAGGACCCCCAAAGCACCCACGCTTTCTGTCCTTTTCCAAGTCTACCTTCCTAACCATTTTATGAACTATTCAGCATCCTTCCAGTTTCTGTGGCTGCAAACGAGAAGGGGAAAAAAGCAACGCAATAAGTGGGGATGGGATGATTCAGGACTGACTGAGGAATGAGGCCATACAGAGGTACCTCTCATAAATCCTCATTTTCTACAAGCCACGTGCTGTTTCTAAGAGTGCCACATTATCTTATGAACTCTCGTAACAAGCCTGTAGTAAATCAATTATCATCCCCATTTCACAGATTAGGAAACTGAGGTTTCAAGAGTCAATTGCCCAAGGATGTCCTGCTAGTGGGAAAGTTTTAAACCCAATGGTCCTTGCACACAGGCATGCCTCATGAAAGCAGAGGGCAGGGGAGATGAGACTAGGTGGGCAGACAGCCAACGAGATGTAGGAGGACTTCTGGTGTGCCAGGCCCAGGGTTAGATATTCTATTGACTTGAGTTCACTTACACCTCCCAGCAGCGCTATAATAAGTAAGGAAACCGGGCTTGGGGAGATGGAGAGGTTTGCCCAGGGTCATACAGTGAGGAAATGAATGGACTCAAACCCACGCTCTGTCCTTTCCACGACTCTAGGACTCCACAAACTCCCAGTGGGACCCTCATTTTTAGAAGGATTTGAAAGATAGAGCTTTCTCCCCTGAAGTGTGTACTCCTCCTTCCTCTCGCCTCTCCGTCCAGATTCCCAGTGAAGATTCGCAGCCCTGCCCAGCCTGAAATCCCACCAGAAGAATGTCAACTTAATCTGGCTCAGGGTTAGCACAAGGTTTACGGACCCCGCAACGGGCACCAAACTCTCCAAAACTGAAGGGTGACTCATGAACGTGCCCTCAAGGAGCTCACGAGTCCTGGGGGCAGAAGAAGAAACCCAGGTAACTCTGTCACTGTATAGAAATTGCCAAAGGTGTCAGAGAGTGGGGGGTGGGGGGCGTGTTACACGCCTGGGTTCTGGGGTCAGGACTAGGGGTGAGAATCTGTCCCAGGCCCGTCCAGCTGCGGAATCTCTGCCAGAGCATTTCATCCCTCGGTGAAATGGAGATAATGAGGGCAAACTTCCCAGAATTGCTGGCGCCTTAAATATGGACGTAGCGGTAGCGCCTGGCCCACAGACAGAGCAGTCCGTGTTACATAAGTGCCAGGACCAAGAGGAGGCTGGTGGCAAGAGCGGCGTCTTACAGGCCCTGGGGGTGTGCCAGCAGGGAGCGCCCGCAGGGAAGAGGCGGAGCTGCAGCCAGCGGTGGGGGTGCGGGGAAGGCGGGGACCAGTGACGTTTGGGGCGTTTCCAAATAAAGTGCAGGAAGAGGAAACAGTTGGCAAGCTGGGCCAGGACCATATCTTTGTGGTCTCTGAGCGCCGTTCCAAGGGGACTGCATCCACCTATCCAGTTCACCACCTGCCGGACTTCGGTCACGCGGGCTCCGCCGCCAATGTCAGATGGTCACATCCACATAGCACCTGCAAAATTATTTACTTGCTATTTTTCTTTAAGATAAATCCCTCCTTTTTCAAAAACATTAAAAGACATCTATTCTAAAAGGATATTTTTTTAAAGATTTTATTTATTTATTTTAGAGCGAGCGAGTGCATGCACGAGAGCAGGGGGAGGGGCAGAGAGCAGAGGGAGAGGCAGAGAATCCCAAACAGACTCCCCGCTGAGTGTGGAGCCCGATGCAGGGCTCAATCCCATGACCCATGAGATCATGAACAGAGCTGACATCACAACTTGGACCCTCAACTGACTGAGCCACCCAGGAGCCCCGGAAATTTTCTTTTAATCACTGATGGAGATGGAAATCTACCTGCCATAGGGAGAGACTAATTGTCAAAATAAACAACGTTCAAGTCTCACCAAACCCTCTTGGCAGCAGACCCTCAGCCCCTGTGCATTGGGTAAAAACCTTCACTGGCCTCCTCACCTTTCTCAGACTGGCCTGCCCAATTCTGTGAGCTGTTCAGCTTGCTTCTAGAGCAGTTCTCTAGGTCTGATTCTATCTTTGCTCCAGGAGGCATTATGTCTATCTCCCTAATAGCTTCTCAAGCAATAACATTTTACTGGGTAAAAGAGCCAAGAATGGGCAGGACCTGGTGCTGATTCATAGCAAGATTCCAAACAAAACCAGGTTCTCTCTGGGTAGTCCAGACATCAACCTCCCTCCATTCTGCTCTCAGAAAGCCAGTTTCTAAGAACCACGCTATCCTATCATATCTCATTGTCTCCCATAGCACCGTTCATTCATTCATTCATTCATTCACTCATTCATTCGACAGCTATCCTTGGAGTGCCTACTATGTGCCAAGCCTTGTTCTAGGTACTGACAGTACAACAGTGAACAAAGACCAGTGGGTCTTTGTTCTCCTTGGGAAGAAAGGCAATAAACTCTGAATCAAGTAAATACACGAGATCATGATGAGGTTAATGAGAAAGCAACATGGCGGCAGTGTCATGGTGACTTGATGTGGAGGCAGGTGTCAACACCAGATAGGGTGGACAGGGATGGTATCTCTGAGGAGATGATAGGTGAGCTGAGACCTGAATGACAAGCAGAAACCAGCCAATGGAAAGTTCTGGAAGCAGAGCCTTTTTTGGTCCAAGAGGGCTAGAAGAAGAACATTTCTGTCAGAGGGAGCAGCCGGAAGGTGAAGGTGCCCTGATAGAAGGAACACTGAGAACAGCACAAGTGGCAGGGGCTGGGAAACAGGAGCTCAGTGTCGGCTATGTCCGATGTGCAGTGTCAGTTAGACACTCAAACCTATTCCTGCTCTTCTCCACAAACACATAAGGTCAGCATTATTAGTGCGCCCCAGCTTACAGACGGGAAAAAATGAGGCTCGGGATGGCTCCCAGAGAGTAAGGGGCAGAGCTGGGTGAGAATCTGTGATTTAGGACACCAAAGCCTGCATTACCCCAGCTTCCCCAGGCCGCAGTGCTGGTCACAGACAGAGGTTGAGACTCTCGCACCCAGATATCTTATTTACTCTACATAGGTTTGGAAAAATTAATTTGAACTGGTGATCAGCTCTTAAAGATAAGACTTCACCCAAAAATCTGGCCCTCTGGCTTCTGAAAATATTTGAAGATCTGATGATAGCAGGGCCATGTTTTTAATGGCAACAATGAGCCAGAGCAGTAGTCCTATCCCCTTTAGATCAGCATGGGCTCTGTTTTTCCACAGCACCCACCTCTCCCTATTGCTTACCCCAGGACCCTTCATTCATCTGCATTATAATCTTGGCCTCTCTGTGCTTTTGGCTTTTCAACCTCATCTCTCCATTAATGAAACAAGCAGGCAGACTCACGGAGCCCCACAAGCAAGGGGTGACCAGCGGAATTAAGTTACAACTCCTTGCTAGAACACTGTCCTGCCATTCTGATACGATCATTTTGTGCAAACAGTAGGAAATGTTTATAAGAGCTGGGACAAGGCCGTGGTGAAGAGGTCAGGCCTGGAGTTTAACCCCAGCTGTAAGCCCTCGTTGTGGGACTTTGGGTAAGTCCTCAAGCCTCTGTCTCCTCATCTTCAAAGTGAATAAAATGACAATACCTACTTTACAAGCATGAGGAGAGGGGAAAATTTAATATTCTAGGTGACGTGGTTGGCGCACTGCTCGTTCCATGGTGAGAATCCAATAGACGGCAGGCGCGATGGTCCTTTTCACATTACAAGGGGCCTGTTTCGTGATTGTTCTTTGGAATGAAAAATGCTCCTTTAGAAACCTCACTTTTCTCCACGTCCAGGACACACAAAGTAACCTGGCCCCAACACTCGCCGTCTTCTTCCACAAGGGTCTGCGCCCCAGAGTCCCATTTTGCCTCATCCCACCCAGCATTCCAGATCTTTCTCTTCACCTCAGTCTCACCGCCCTGAGACCCAGTGCTTTCTCGCTCCATGTCTGAGGCCAGGCGGCACTGGGAACAGGAGTCTGAATCCCATTTGCATGACATGAGCACAGTCGGGACTTTTATTCTTTCTCTGGGTGTGTGTCAGTTCGTGCTCCGCACAAAAGAACCACTCAGCATTGCTTTTTCAAGCCGAGCTTTAAAAGGCTTATTTGCCATGACATCCAGCACTTGTAATTTGAGGTCATACCCCGAGGAAGAGTTGCTAAATCTGTGTAAAATGTCTCTGACTCCTTTTCTTACAGATTCTGTCAGATTATCTCTTTAAGAATTCTAAACCTATTTTGTTTGAGGTGGTTTTAGGCTAATGTACATTCCCCAAACATTTCTTTGTTGTCAAAAATAAAGCAATTGAGAGAGTTCCCCATCGAATGAGACACTTTGTAAGAGCGCTGTAAGAAAGACAAACTCCCTCTATTCTGAGGAGCAGCTTTGAGAGAGAGGAAAAAACGTGCAATAACAGACAATACTCGGACAATAACGAGAAGCATCGACTGAGGTCCTGTGTGAGCCGCGGGGTGCTCCCGTGTTCTCCCACCTCCCCATCCTGGGCATGACATGAGAGGGATGACATTTGTCAAGAAGCAGAAAAGATGGGGGGCGCCTGGGTGGCTCAGCCATTAAGCATCTGCCTTCGGCTAGGGTCGTGATCCCAGGGTCCTGGGATCGAGCCCCGCTTCGGGCTCCCTGCTCAGCGGGAAGCCTGCTTCTCCCCCTCCCACTCCCCCTGCTTGTGTTCCCTCTCTCGCCGTATCTCTCTGTCAAATAAATAAATAAAATCTTTAAAAAAAAAAAAAAAAGAAGAAGCAGGAAAGATGGGCCAAGTCAGTCCCCGACAGCACGGGGCTGGAACCCGGGTCTGCTGGGCTCAACCTCATGCTGGGGCGCTTATTCATTCTGCACAGGTGAGGCCTCGTGCTGGGCACTGGTCATACGGAATCGGATAAGCCAGGTCCCTGTGCTCAGAGCGCTCCTAGGCCTATTGGAGGTGAGAGTGAGGCCACAAACGTACAATTCAAGGACCACAGTGCTCCAATGGAGGCATGTGGGGGCCCTATGGGTTCCGAGGCAGGGAGGCTAGCTCTTCCATGATGGTCAAGGAGGCTTCCTGGAGGAGGTGTTCCAGCAAAGTCCTGAAGGAAGAAAGAATGGCCAGAGCAAAGTTCTGAGGCGGGAGGAGCAGGGGGCATTTGGGGAAATGTGGAAAGCACGGGGAGGGCAGTGAGGGATCACCAGGGGCCAACAGAGAGGCCCTGTGGGCTGTGCTCAGAAGCCTAGATTGCTACATGCAGGGTTCTGGGTGGACCCGGCCCAGGCTTAGCGATTTCATTTCATCCAGTTCTGATGGCTATAACTCAGGCCCCACCACTCTCTTCCTCAAGGCTGTTGTCGTGGGATGTCTTGTCCTTCTCCCCAGCTTCTTCCAAACCAGCACAAGCTCCCTGAAGGGTGCCAGCACGCAGGAGAAGGCAGCACTCACACCCGTGTGTCTGCTGAGGTGACCCCCGCACCCCTGCATACCGGTAGAAGATCACACACGATCCACATGATGACAGAGGCAGAGCTAAGCAAAGGGACACACAAGCAAGCAGACACAACCTCACAAACTCACAGCCACAGCCACACACAGGGGTACGTAGATAATCAACAGACAACCACTGGATGCACAGAGACAGACACAGAAACCCACGGGACTCTTACCCACAAACACACTGGCGACCCCCCTCTCTCAGTTTTTCTCTGTCTCTCTGTCTCTGTGTCTCTCTCTTTCACACACACACACACACACACTTCCAAGATACACAGTGGAAACTGGAATCAGAAGACCCTCCGACACTCTCTCCTTTCTTCTTCCAACAGAAGATTATCCCTGCTATTCTGAAAGCTGACATATGAATGAAACACGTAGTCCCAGACATGCTCCCAGACGGGTAGTTACAGAAGCCTTATGTGCTTCTGGCAGAAGAGGGGCCATTCTGGGCTGGGACACCCCAGGGGGGTCGAGGTGGGGGAGGAAAAGGTGGTTTTCCTATAGAAACACAGCCTGACACCCAAAACTGGAGAATTGGGGTTCGTCTCTCTAGAGGGAGGCGAGCAGAGTGAGGCTGTCTCAGGGACCCCAAATGTGTCCTATTTCCCCACCGTGCCCACCACGCTGATCCCTGGTAACTTGGTTGGGGAAAAAAATTGGCCACAAGCAAGTTGGTCAATCTGATAACTGGGCAGAATGTTGATTGGTTGAAAAATGAAAATGTTCGTTTGCCATTTGTCAAGTCTTGTTAATTCTGGTGCAGAATTGGGTGGGGCAACTGACTGAGATCCTCTAAGAGTTTCAACTATGCTACAGGGTTTGTCTTCTCTTTGCAGGGGAAGTATGTTTATTTCTAATCCATTTTCAGGAGATCATTTGTACTTTTACTATTTGTGATGAATGTTAAGGTCACACTTAACTCATTTATTTTACTCATCCATTCAACAAATGCTTACTGGGAGTCCAATATGATGGGTATTCCTCTAAGGTCTTAGCGGGCATTCAAGTGTGAGCGAAGTTGACAAAGCCATTCCATCAGGCGGCACACATTTCAGTGGAAGAGGGAAGCATCAAATAAACAGACATGTAACTATTGAATAATGTGTGTAAATGCCATGAAGAAAGAACAGCAAAAGGATCAGGAAAGGCCTAGCTAAAGGGGTGACAATTAACAGAGACCTCAATGCACTGGGAGAGTCTCACATGCAGCCAGGGCAAGAGCATCTCAGCACAGCAGGTGAGATGTGCAAAGGCCCTGGGGTGGAAGAGTCTTGGTGTGTTTGACAACAGCAAGGAGACCAACGTGGGTAGTCCACAGTGAACAAGCGAGAACAAGGTAGGACATGAGCCTGAAGAAGCAGCCAGGGTCTAGTGGCACAAGGGCTCCTAGACCACAGTTGGCCTTGGTTTCATCCTAAATATGTAATGGGAAGCCATTGGAGGTCTGAGAACCAATGTGATCCATTTAAATTTGAAAGGAGCAGCTCTGGCTGCTGTGTGCAGAATAGCCTGGAACGGGGGAGGAGGGTGGCCAGGGGTGGAGGGTTCCAACTGTGATACCCAGTTAGGAGGGTATCGCAGTCATGCCAGTAAGGGTGGTAGGAGAACAACTCTACATCCACCCAGAGGAACTCTCTGCTACAATCCGTGGCAAAAGCCACAAACTGAACGTGAGAAACAAAGATCTGTTAGGACCCACCCAATGTCCATAAGAAAGACATCATTGAATTATTGCATTTTATAGACCTACTACGTGCCTAGGCCTGTGCACAGAATTTTATATAAAACATCTCCCTAATCCTTCTAGTCGCCCTTCAAGGTAGATGCTATTATTCCCACTGCACAGATGGGGACACCCTCAACCTCGGCGTGCACCAACTCTGAAACACATCACAAAACCAGAAAGGGCAGAATTGGCTTGAAATAAATAAAATAGGTTTAAGAAAAAAAAAAAAAAGATTATTTTTCACCAGAGACTGAAAAAAAGTTTGAGCTTATTCTTTTTTTTTCTTTCTTCGTGTAAATATAATGCATTCTCATCTTAGAAATAGCAAAATATAGAGAGAGAAGCAAAATAAACGCATAAAGAGCCCCCATAGTCTCATTTCCTTCCCACCTACTCCCTACCCACCCTTTGACACAGACGTGACCACGCCCTTTTGTGCAGACACAATATTTTGCTACACAAATGAGCTCCTGCCATACCCACTATTTGGTAACATCCCATAGTTCACTTAAATCACCTTAATAGAAGAATTTACCTCAACGATTTCCTCTTTTCCTGGCCATGTGGTTTGTTCTCTTATAAATGAATATTTATTGTGTCCCCAATTTTTCCCTATTACAATGAAGGGCAAGAAAAAATTATTGAAAATAATGTAGAAATAAAATAGAAAATCCTATGGGAAAAAATCCAGAAATGCTTTGCCTAGAGGAAGATAAATTCATAAGCGGTGTTTTAAAAGCGAACTATTGGTGGGGCACCTGAGTGGCTCAGTCAGTTGAGTATCTGACCCTCGGTTTCCACTCAGGTCATGATCTCAGAGTCATGAGATCGAGCCCCAATTCAGGCTCCTTGCTGGGTGTGGAGCCTGCTTGAGATTCTCTCTCTCCCTCTCCGTCTGCCCTTCCCCCCCTTCCCTCTCTTAAAAAAAAAATGCTAACTATTGGAGATATTTATTTTCAACCAGATTTTTGTTTTGATCATGTTGTCCTGTTAGCCCCTAGCTTCCACCAGATCTTTTCAACCAAATCACTCATTTGGTCAAATTCACTTTGGCAAAACAGTTTTTCTGGCTGAGTCAGATGAATAATACCATTATTATGAATTATTACTATTTATTTCACCTTGCACATGTGTGCAGTAGCCCCATTGCAGAACTTGTTTTAATTAATCCTCCCAGTCACAGCTAAATGAGGTCAGGATGGCCTTCCCCATCTCATGGAAATGGACTCAGAGGTTCAAGGGATAAGGTCAAAGTCCAAAGTTACCTGGCTGGGAAGTGGGAGGCATAGAATCTGAGCTTAAATCATCCAGGTTGCCTGCACATGGGTTTCTGTCATTGCCACACGCTGAGACGTGCAGCAAACACAGCACACAGTAGGTCTTCAGAAACCATCAGTTGTTCCCTGGTCCCTCCCTCCCTCAGAACATTAATTGCTAGTGAGGGAGAGCTAATACTAGGCTTATGATAAAATCTTTACTGATTCTAAAACCTTTCTCTTCTTCAAGTACAACAGAGATTTCCAGAAGTATAATTTCAGTTACTGAACCTAGCAACTAATCTGTCTATATTAAAAGGTGTTTATGGTAATGCTGTGATGCTGTGTAGAGATCTTTTCATTTATATGCTTTTAATCTTGGTTTATAATGTGAGCTGTCATGAAAAATAATAAAATTAAATATAAAAGAGAGGAGAGAAAAAGAACTGTCTCTCAGGGAGGGCTGGTTTGACTGGGTCAGAGCCGGCTATTACTTCACTGGAAAATCCATTCAGAGGTACACGGGGAGCCTGGGGAGATCAACAGCCTAACCGAATGCACCTGTGGAAAGGAGGGGATCCCTCAGAGGCCATGCAGGGCTGTGGAGTGTGACCAGTACTGGGCCAGGAGTCAGGACACCTGGGCATGGCCCTCAGGCAAGTCATGTCAAGGGGGTTAGATGCGGTCGTTCGGTCACTCCGTTTCATTTCTCATTGCACGTATGTGCATCGGTCAAGGCTCTGGGGTCCAGTTCTGCACAGGCCAGGGGGGAGTCTGAGATACGAGGTGCATCCCCCATGGCCCAGCCCCCAAGGAGCGGGGGTCGAGGACAGAAGACAATCTGTCAACATGTCTACACAGGGTATATACTTGCTGGAGAAGGGGACTTGTTCCTGGGATTACAGGGGTTTGATGAGAATGTTGCCATTTTAACCTTTCTTTCCATGATAAGATAAGCAATATTTTAACTGTCATAAAAGGAAAAAAAATCTTCCTTTTTTGGAAACTGAGATCGTCTGTAAGAGGATGACAGTCTTAGCAAGGTTGGGGGCAGGGGAGCTGAGCATAGGAAGACTTCCCCCACAGTGCTAAGTGGTATTTGCCAACTGGGGCTGGGCTGTACACAGCATGCCCAGAAGATGGGGACAGTTCAGGAGCCCTTTCAACAGCAGGTGGACATGAACGGGCACGAGAGGAGTAAGTGGGGGCCAGCAGAAGGTGGGTCACTGGGAGCCTGTGTGCCAGGCTGAGGGCTGACTCTAGCCGGGGGCAGGCAGGCCCAAACCTCTGCCTCCTGCATTGCTTCCTCTGGGGAGGACGGTCTACTCCTAGCTCTGACTGCCCCACACGCAGCTAGCCCCAAAGCTGGGGACAGTAGGTGCTGTAAGAATAGCGAGGACAACCAGAGGATTGCAGGTGAAGTCACCTGGCGCGTGGCTGGCGCTCATTAAGGGCCAGCTCTCTCCTCTTTGCCTTCCTCCGAGGGGTTTGATTTGGTCTACAATGCACCCCAAGCTTATTAGGGATCAGTGGTCCCAAAGGTTCTCCTCGAGATGGCCCAACATTGGCTCGCGGTAGATGGTGCTACACCCAGGCCTGCACAGGCAGGTGAGGTACAAGAAGCCGGGCCGGGGGCTCCTCCAGGGAGAAGAGGTGCAGCTGCGGGGCAGGCCTGCCTGCTCCCTCCGTCTGCACGGCCAGGCCTTCCCGGTTCTGTTTGTTCTCTGCAGGAAGCGGAGGAATCCTGACCAACTGTCTAATGGCAATGTGCAGCTGGGACCGACCTCTCCGACATTCCATAGCACCCATCATCTCAGCCAGCCACTCCCCCTTCAATCCTGCACCTTGCAGAGACATCTGGCCATGGGGCCTCTGCCCAGATCCCAAATGCTGCCCAGGGAATGTCTGTTAGGGCATCCTGAATTAACGCAAGCATCCTGTAGGCTTCGGCCAGAGTCCAAGGGCACAGGCAGAGTGGTTAGCCTGATAGCTGCTCTCCAGGAAAGCTGGGTTCGGGCTGCACATGTACCCAGGCACAGCTCCCTAAGACCTAGAGCTTAGAGAGTCCTATTTCAGTGTCAAACTTCTAACTCAGCACTTTTGGTGAAATAGGCTTTTTTCTCCCGTGTTGATTTTTTTCTTGGAATGGCCACAGGCTCAGTAAATCTTTGTTTTGCACATGGAAGCCATTTCCCTACATTTCCACTGATCTGTTCACTCATCTAGCCAATGCATGCTGGTTCAGCACTTACTCGATGCTGTTGCAGGAGTAAAGTCTTAGGCACGAAGGAGGAAAAGGCCTCTGTGCTGGAATGGCTGTTCCCAAAGCCTGTCACTGGTACCTTCCAGATGCTGTCAGGCGTTATAAGAGGCAAGCTTTGAGGAGCTGCTTCCAACCCCAGCTGGATGAGCTTTGTACCCAAAGAGATCAAGGTGGAATCCTACTGCTACCATTTCCTGCTCTATGAGAGTCTGGGAAACACCCATATTCCCTCCCTGGGGGTGAAGCCTTCTCTTAAAGGGAAAACCACCGGGACCTCCAAAGCTTGCTGTGAGGTGCATGACGTACGGTGTGTAGAGACGTTAGTGAGCAGAAGCGTAGGAAGGGCCCGGCTGCAGCTGCTGCTTTATTTGGGCAACTGCATGACCTCGACACACCTGTTTCTGGAACCCTAAAATGGTGACAGTAAGACCCATCTACCAAGCTTTAATACAGGGATGAAAGAAGATAACATTTGTAAGAGGGATTTTGAATAATGATAATATTTGAAATAGACATAAGCAATTAACACATAGCACAATGCAGTACAACTGGTTGGAGGGAAACAAAATGACAGGAGGCCACCCTCCTTTTGACGGTAGCAGGTAGAAGTCTCTGGGTTCCCTCCTTCCTCTGGATAGGCCACACCTGTGGCTACCAAACCAGCGCTGCGCTCCGTGCATTCAGCTGCTGTCTTCTTTAAATCTTGCAGCCACCCTGGCCAGTGGCGGTCATGATTCCCTTTTGCAGATGGCAGCGTACCAACTCAGAGAGGTCCTAGAGCTCGCCCAAGGTCACACAGCTAACAGGTCGGGATTAGACCCACATCCGTTTGGTTCAAAAGACCTCGCCCTTGCCACCTGACGTCCCTGACAGCCCGCAGGGGCTGTGCGCATGCTCAAATAAGAAAACAAAACCCACGCTCTTGGGGCGCTGTTGGCGCAGAGGGATACAGCAGCGGCTGTGTCCTCCTGGCTCAGGTTTCGGTCAGGAGAGGAACAGGGCAGATAAAGCCTGAATTGTGCTTTTATCTGGTTATACCAGGGAGGTTGGGCAGGTTTCCCATATTTGCTATTTGTGTATTTTTTTTGTTTTTCTTATTCATGTGAACTAACCTTACACGCCGAAGGGGTTGAGTCCCTCCTTATTTGTTACAGTGTTCCTCGTTTGTCTTTTTTAAAATTGTATGATTTTTAATGTAAAAAACAGTTTTTAATTGTATCTGATGACATTAGGTTGTATTGTGTGTAGGTCTTCCACCATCCTTGTCTTAAGAAAGTTGCTTCCTATTCTGAGGAGAGAAGAATCCAGATGGATCAGAGTTAAATATGAAAAAGGAACATACGTATGCGTTTTCCTTCTAGCTTTTATTTTTTACTTGTGTGCATACTGTCTGTTATGTTGAACTCTGTAATCCATCTGGAATTTATTTTCAAGTATCGTGTGAGATGATGATCTCTTTTATTTTTTTTCCAAATAGCCGGGTTTCCCAACGCGCTTTATTGATTAAATTCAAGCGCTACCTGCCACTGTGTGCAGTTCCTCATCACACAGCAGGCTGCACCCGCCCAGCAATTGGTTTCCAAGGATCTGTTCTATTCCGATGGCCTACATGCCTTCCCTGTTCAAACACTGCACCGTTTCAGTGACTAACTTACGAATGCGTTTCAGCAAGAGATGAGAATCTCACTCCGTTATTCACCTCTTACAAAATCTTCTTTGGCCATTTTTCCAAATAAACTTAGACTCATTTTGGTGCATTTTAAGAAAAAATCCCATTGAGATTTTTGACTACATTAATTTGAAAGAATTGCCATTGTTACAAGATTCAGCTTTTCCACCCAGGAACATGATACATCTTTCACATCCATTATTTCTCGTAGTCCCAGAACACCATGGAGTTGATATAATTATCATTGTTCTACAAACGAGGACCCTAAGGCTCAGAAAAGTCACCAGCCTTTCTAAAGTCGCCTCTAAAATACGTCTGAGAGGCAAGCCCACTGCTTTCTTCTGGCAGCTCAAGGTTTCACTCAACGGAACACTGAATAAATTAAAGAAATATTTTGGGATTGTGACATTTAGCAAACATTTATTAAGCACCTGCTGCGTGCCAGATATTGGGAATGATGATGAATAAGATGCAATCCCTGCTCTTGGAAGCTGCTCATAGTCTTGGGGGGAGGAGAAAAGTATACGGATAATACCATACAGTATAAGTTATGTAAAAACAACCGTTTCTTGTACTGTGTGCTCACCGTGTGTCAGGTGTATCCTAAGCTCTTTATCCACATCTTCTCGTTTTAGCCTCAAAGCGTTTAGACACTGGTGAGTCCAGTGTACGAGAACATCAAGGCACAGAGACGTTAAGGGACTTGTCCAAGATGGTGAAGACACCAACAGGCAGAGCAGGCACGGAAGCCAGACTCGGGCACCTGTGCTAGGTAGGCCCACTGCCGCCCACGGATGAGCGTGGCCAACTAGGTGGGCCTCAGGGAGGGGCACTTCGGTCAGCCTTGGCAGGCTTCCTGGAGGAAGCACAGATGGCCTGAGCCGAAGGAATGAAGCAGACAGCAAAGAGGGAGAGAACAGACTCCCAGGCACAGAGAGAGCAGCACCTGCAAAGGTACGGGGCCACAAGGACTGGGATACACTGGGGGGAATGCAGATGAAAATAATCATAATCATAGCTGGTCACTTTTATTGAGCACCTACTGGAGGCCAGGTACTCTCCCGCACTCTTTACATGCAACCGCGGATTGAATCCTCACAACAACCCTGTGAGATAGAAGTTATTGTTCCATTTTACAGATGGGAAGAGTGAGACACAGGAAGATTACGTAACTGGATCCTGACCACACAGCTGATAGGCATCAGAGCTGAAAACGCAACTGGAAAGGGGAGTATGAGTCAGATCATGAAAAATCTCAAGAACCGAACAGTTTGGACGTCAAGCTATAAAACTGAGAGTCATGTAAGGGTTTGGAGCCAGAGTCATGGTCAAAGAATGAACTGGGCAGAGCTACGACATTCACCCTCACCTCAGCCCGTAACCAGCTCTACCATCTCATTTAAACACCACGACCAAACCACTGAGGCAGATAGCCAACTAGTCCTATGTTACAGATGAGGGCACGAGTGACCTTGCCAGCCCTGGAGGGTGGTGGAGACTGAATCCAAACTCCGAGGCATCTGGCACCAAAGGCCTGCTGTCCCCATCATCGGACAGCGGAGGGAGTAGTGGAGAAGCGGGGAGCAGGGGCCACATCCCCAGCGTGTCATAGCGCTCACCCACACGGCGGGGTGAAAGTTCCCTGGCGGGCATGTAGGTCACCTCCTGACGATAATTAAAATGGAGAGTTACAAAGATAAAACTTTACAAAGCATTCTTGGCATTCTTGCCCATGGCTGGAACAATATTAACTTTCGTTCGGGGGCATTGATAGACAATTCCATCAGGGTTTGAGTAACCCCGTCCATTTTTCCTTTTGCACTGGAAAATTTCCACCTTCCGAGTCCAGACACCCGTCGTTTGGATTACGGTAGGAGCCTACGTGCTGAAAGGCTGGCCCCCGCCCTGATGCTACCATGTGAGCCCTGCCCATCTGGAATACATTTGGGCACCAAAGGGCTGTAATCATTTGTGATCCTGAGAACATGCACCAGAGACAGTTCACTGGGAACTTTAAAGAAAAACCAAGAAGACAGACAGCGTCAACTATGTAAACATGTAAAACTTTATACGAGGGGTGAAGGTGGGGGGCAGAGAAGTAACTGATATAAAAATCAAAAGAGCAGACTGGAGGAGAAAACCAACCGTATGGAGAGGAGACTGTTGTCTCCATTTTACAGATAAGAAAATGGAGGCTCAGGAATGTTAAGGATCTTGCCCTAGATCAAGCGTGGGTGAGTTGGGGTTTGAATCCATATCTGTTTGACTTCAGAGCATGAGTATTTTGCCCTATTGTGTAATTAGAATAACAAAGGAAAGTGGAGACTTGAAAGGGTTTTTAAAAGTGTAGTAAAAAATCAATACTTACTCAGATATAAAAAGCGCATTCAATTTGATTACAAAAGAGAAAAAAAAAATCCAGACCCTAAGAGGTAAGTGAGCAAAAAAGAGTATAATGTGTACAGTTAAGGGACAAGCATGAAAAGCTGCCCCACCTTTGAGAGCACTCAAAGAAAGGCAAAAGGAAGCGACGAGAATTTTTCTTTATTATGAAAAAAACTCAGTGGTAATGATAACATCTAATGCTGGTAAACATGAGGAGAGACTGTAATATGTCAGCATTGCTGTCGGGCAAGTTTAATTGGTTCAGCCTTGTTGAAAAATAATCTGGCAATGTATTTCAAACATCACACACATTTTCACAGGATTTGACCAAATTCTCTCAGGCTTGGAAATTTATCTAAGTAAATAACCCAAAATGAAGACCAGGCCATCCCGCAGCCTTACCGACAATAATGCAAAAATCAGAACCCATCAAAATTTCTCTCCACAAAAGAATAATTGTTGGGTCAGTTAGTGAAAGGCTTTGACACAGTCTTTATTTCTTTTACTTAACAAGCACGATGTAGCATCATGGAAAATTGCTTCTGCTAGAATATCAAGAGGGAAAAAACGTTTACAAAAGGGCATCTAAGCTGTGATGGAGATGATCAAAAAATTTATCTGCAAACAGACAGATACAGGAAAGGACTATGGACAAAAACTGGTGGGTTGGTGGGATTGTGGCTAATTTTTGATGTTACTGTTGATGTAATATTTGTGTAAGAAAGAAAAATCACACTCATAAAAGTAATAGGCCTGTGATTGTATTGGGCCAAATTCCTCCAGGGCTAAAAATATGTTAAGAACTTCTGGAAAGCTACATTAACTCTTTAAATGACCACTGTGGGACCACTGAATGTTAAAATAATAATAATAGTAGTATGAAAGAGGCCAGTAAGTCAGTGCCGCTTCCAAATTTACCAAGTTAACTGCCAAGACATAACTTAGGCATTAAGACAATCTGGTCCAACAAGCCCAAATATAGAAGAGGCAGAGAATCGCACGATGTCTAGCCGAGTATGGACAACCGCAGAACACCACTTGCAGGTCGGCCTTCATGCACTCACAGTTCCTCCCATAGTTCCCACAGCTCTGCGGGAGGGCACCCCCACCTTCTGACTTTTACCGTGTGAGTTTCTAAACCAGCCCGACCAATCCCAGGTTAGATGCCATTCATTATACCATTCTTACCCTAGTTGCACTTGTCTCCTTGGGGCCGGGGTGGGGGCGGCTTGTAGGGGGAAGCTGAAACTTCCAAAGAAAGAGCTATGTCCCTCATCTGTGATGAGTCCCCACAGCATCAGGCACCATCTCAGCCATTAGCAACACTCACGACACACGTCTGTTTCCTGTGGCCACTGTGGCTAATTATCCCCAGATTGGTGGCTTAAAACAGAAATTCAACCTCTCACAGCTGTGGACGCCAGGAGTCAGAAAGCAGTTACGCGAGGCTGGACCGAGGCCGGGCTTCCTCCTGAGGCTCTTCCAGCTTCTGGGGGCTCCCGGCACGCCCAGGCTGATGGCCCCATCACTCCTCTCCATGCCTGCGTGGTCCCATCACCTTCTCACCTTCGGGATCGAAGCTCCCTCTGCCTCCCCCTTACGAGGACATTTGTGACAGCATTTGAGGGCCCTCCCAGATAATCCAGGGTCACCTCCTCATCCGAAGCTCTAAATAGGACCTCATCCACAAATTCCCCTTCACCGAGGCAAGCTGACCTGGCATGGGACGTGTGGCCACAAGTTCCGACATTAGTAAAAACCACATTAGCGGCGTGACATTAAATCATGCCAAGGGTGTTTTCCGCTCCAGTCTGAGTTTTTTGTTTGCGTCCAGTGGACACGCAGTGTTACATTAGCTTCAGGTGTACAATGTAGCAGTGCAACTTCTCTAGTCCTCACGCTCTGCTCACCACGTGTGCACCCGCCCTCTGCCACCACACAGCGCTGGTACCATACCGCTGACTCCATTCCCTAGGCTGTGCCTTTCACCCCCTGACTCGTTGATGCCATAGTGGCAAGCCTCTATGTCCCCCTCCTCTTCACCCATTTTGCCCAGCCCCCAGCCCCTCCCCTCTGGCAACCACCCGTTTGTTCTCTGCATTTATAATCTTGATCCTACTTTTAGTGTGTGTATTTTTTTATATATTCCACATGTGAGTTGAAATCATGCCAAGATTTTGATACACTTGTCTTAAGATGGTAATAAAACATTTCAACATCAGCAATGTGACGTGTCCAGACGGATGAAGTGTCTCCGATGTTTGCTGTGTGAGTTTTATGTAGTTGTGTGTATTCTTTGTTCGGTGAATGGGCGGCACACTGCAGTCCTTAAACACGTGGTCCCCTTGGTCGTGTTGGCACAAGTGACTTCTACATTCAGTGACAGCATGTGAGCAACTCTTATCAGCAAGTAACATTTTTTCAGGTAATAGATCAAGTTTCCTATATCATGTAGGAAGGGACTTATCCTTGCTGAATGTGAAGATTGCCCCTCAAGTCACTGCAGCCTTAGTAATTGCTTATAGTAGCAGATGCTAGCAGCGCAGTTGCTGTGCACATTCTGGTTTTAGTAAAATAAGTAGTTAAAGGGCGCCTGGGTGGCTCAGTAGGTAAAGCGTCTGCCTTTGGCTCAGATCCTGGAGTCCTGGGTTCAAGTCCCTCACCAGGCTCCCTGCTCATCGGGAGCCTGCTTCTCCCTCTGCCCCTTGCTCATGCTCTCTTTTTCTCAAAGAAATAAATAAAATCTTTTAAAAAAATAAATAAGTAGTTAAGCTGAAAAACAACACCTGAACCTGTCATGCTCACAGGCTGCAGGGATTGGGGTGCAGGTGCCCTTTGGGGGGGCATTGCCACGTCCACCACAGTACATGCTGTGGAAATAGAGGACAAATTTGGCCCCTTCTTCCCTAGAAGCTGGGTCAAGACAAGCACCTCTCTAGTGGCTGGGAGCTCTCTAGGGACTCTCACCCGTCCCTTTCTCAGCAACCATCTGCTCAGCATTCCCTTACCCAGGCTCAGTGTTGGGCTCTGGGGACAGAGACGTCAATAAGACCCAGACCGTCTGAGCATTCAGAGCGGGGTTGTTGGTTTTTCTTTTAAGACGATTCAGAGACAGTGACGTGTAACTGCTTAATTTATAAGTGGGAGCCAGACAGGCCAGTGAGAAGCAGGAGGACATTTCTGTGTGGCCTGGAAGAGCTCAAAGAACTGAGATAATGGAGATGAGTCTGGCTGGGTCAAGGCATGGGGGATGCGTATCGGAGAAGGAGGCCTGATCAGGACTGGAGAAGGAGCTCGGGCAGAGCCATGGAGCGCTCTCAGCAAGCAGGGTCCCCACAGCCACACGTCAGAGAGACAGTTCACCCTCTGACTCAGCAACGCCGCTCCCAGGAATCAGCCCAACCAACATACAAACCCAAGAGATGCGTGTTCAAGGATGTGCATTAAGGATGTGTGTGAGGAGTATTGATTAAAACAGCTGAAATGTATACACACCTGAACGCCGTCAGCTGCGCTGGTTGAAAACTGGGATATTGGGCAGCACGAAAGGCATGAAGAGAGCCCTGTGTGTGATGTGAGGAGGCCCCCAGAGCCTGGTGTCGTTCAGGGGAACAGAATGTGTGGTGTGGTCCCACTTAGGTGTCTAAAACCCCCAAACGATGTGGGTTTGTATGAAAATATGGGCAGAGAGAAAAAAAAATCAAATACACAAATATGAATGACAGTCAATTGAGGAGAAAGGATTCAGAGGAGGGAATTGAGGGAAATTAGAACTTTTGACCCTATTTTCAGATGCGTCTTTTGCGGTTTTTATAAAAGAAGCGTTTCTTATGTACATAATTTGTGGACACAAAAAGAGAAAAGGATAGGGCCTAAAAATAAATTGAACAGAAAAAGGGCAGTGAGTTAGCGTTCAGAAGCCCCTTAGACACATGTCCGAGCGGCACGTGTGGAAGGCAGACCATCGGACAAGGCTGCGGTGGAGGCAGGGAGGCCACTGAGGGCCCCCGCCAGCCCAGGGGAAGGGGAGACACAGATTCGAGCCCTGGGAACTCCAGAGGAGAGCAGAAGACAAGCGGTTTCCAGACAGAAGTAAATCAACGTGTGACCCACGTTAAGTGGAAGATGGGGAACAGCGGGCTGAATCGTGGAGGCTGACTCCAGGGTTCATAAATCTTGTGCAGCAGAGCGAATGGGGAGGCATTCACTGAGAGACCAGGTCAGAGAGAGTAAGCCCTGTCCCCAGGGAGAAGTGTGAACAAACTCAGCTTTCTAGAGATCTGGGAAAGTGTTGCCTTCTTCCTGAGCGGGCCATCTTCCTGACACAACGGTCTGTCTTCCATGAAGAAAAGGGCCAGCCCATGGGAAGGGAGCTGGTCCTTGTGCTCCAACGGAATGAGCTCCAAGCACATAGGGGGTCCCTGGGAGCCAGGGCCTAGGACCTAGGAGTGTCAACAGTGTGTCTTATGGAAGAACCAACCTCTCTGAGTAGTTCTACAAGCTGCCAACGGGTGACAGTCACCAGGCCTTTCCCCTGGGAAGCACCTGGCCCACCTGTCTGTAATTGACTCCCCAGCTCCATGACGGCCAATGCAAGGTGATGCCTCCACCCCAAGACCGCCCTCCTCTCTCTCGGCTTATCCACAGCTTAGCTCCAAGTACACTTCAAACTCTCTGCCTGGGCCACGCAGACCTTTGACTTCATGGACAAACTTATTCTTAAGCAAGATCTAGTGGTGACAGGGGACCTCCCAACTCTTCAACTCTCCCCTCCTGCAAGAGGCTGCCCTATAACCGGCTGGAAGGGACAGTGAGGCACAGAAGGTGGCTAATGGCTTTGCTTTTCCTAACAGTGTTTACAGGGTTTCCCCCTTTAGTTACAAGTGACATACATGTCCTTCCTTGCAGAAATAATGATAGCTTTGTGATCAGTTTTCAAATCCCAAATGTGGCCAGCCATTTATTGGTGCCTCTGCTGGGTGTTTCTCAGACACAGCCCAGGCCAGGACAATAAATAGCAGCTGCAGTGAACAGCCCTCATTGCCAAGGTCGTCAAGTGCATGTTAATGTTATGAAACTAACCAGCCCTTTGTCTCTTGGGTTCCCAGTCACATCACCCATCAATTCCAATACTGAGGCTGCAAACAAAACTTTATCTTCCCTGAAAAACCCACAGATGATTATGTTTTGATTAAACTGATGTGAAAGAAAGAAGGAAACCAACGATTCTGCACCCAGCACCCAGGCGGGTTGTGTGAACGGCTTTTTATATTTTCTCAAATTCTCAATGCTGTAGGCATGCAATTCCTTGCTTTGCCTTATGGATGGGGAAGCTGAGCCTCTGGGAAGGTGAAGTGACTTAACCAAGTGACATGGCAAGTTGATGGCACTAAAAGTGCAAGCCGGTCTATCTGACTCCCTATTCGCACCCCCCAACCAGTCAGGATGGCAGGGAGAAGGGGTGTGCGTATGTGTACACGCGTGTCGGGATCTTTATTCAGGCTCCTTGAGCGTGCTTTTGCCACTGGCCCTCTGCTAAGACTGGCTACTGCAGCTGGAGCTGCCTGAACATCACACAGTCCCCTCTACCGCTCTGTGGCTTCATTGTGACTAAGGTTTTGTTTTCTAGATTTGCTGGGATACGGATCTGTATTTGGTCCTCTCGTTCTGTGATTCAGACTAAGGTCCCAGGGCTACACAGGACACCCAGTCCCCCCAATACCCTAAGTCAGCAAGGTTATATTCTGCCGTATGTTTGGCCAAGGCTGCTACGTGCCCAACAGTATTTGTTCTTCCCTTCTCCTTAGGTACCAGAACCTCTGATTATAGCTGGGCACATGAAATGAAGATAGTTCTCAGCTTCCCTGGCAGCTCAGTGTGACCATGTCACTAAGTTGTGGCTAATGGCACAAAAAGGAAAATGCTCTTCCCTTTCTCTCTCCCTTTTTTTTTTTCCTTTCCTACTGGCTAGAATGCAGATGTGATAGCAGTAGCTCTAGCAGCCATATTGTACCATGAATGGAAGTCACAGGATGGAGATGGCAAAGAAGCAAGAACATAGAAGGCTGGGTCCCTGATGATCATGGAGTTGTCCAACCATTCTGGACTTTCTGTCTGCCTCCAGGATTCCCTCATGCAAGACAAATAAGCCTCTATCTGCAATGTGGAGCTGATGAACAATAATCTAATAAACAATTTTGTGTCCAGAGCTCCTGGAGGGCAGAGTCCTGGTATTCAGCACTTTGTACCCCCAGATTCTAACCCAGTGCCTGCCCTGCAATCAAGGATCAGTGATAGAAATGTAGAGTTGAAGGGGGCCTTGGGAAGCACCTGGACCATCTTCTACCCATTGCCTAAAGCTGATCTTGTCATACCCCCCTTAGAACATGCTGTCCGCCCTGTGGACCCTGAGTTGGTAAGTGGCTTCCCCACCCTTATCAAGGTACCAAGTCCTGGTGATTCCACCCCTCAAATATCTCTAGAGTCCCTCTCCTTTCATTCCTCATTCCTTGCCTCCATTTCTCTTTGGAGAGCTATCCGAGGAGCTTGTCAAATCTCAGGGCTGCACCGGCCCCTCTTCTTTTTACACATCCACTCATAGCCCCACTCCCACAACCCCATATACACACTAACTGCCCAAGGGCTAACACTGGGAAAAAAAAAAGTGTGCTTTCGTATGATTGCAGATTTCATGATTCCTTAAAAAAATCAGAATATGGGACGGATTAAGGCCTGTATTCCCACTTGGTCTTGATTAGTTGGGGCTGAGCTGTGTGTCTGCTGCTGAAGCTGGGGCCTGTGTCCCTCTACTGAAGTGGCCATCACCTACTCCGCTCACTCACATCTGTGACCTACTAAACCCCAGGAGGCATTTTAGTGTGCCATCCCTCCTGGCAATAGTGACAATTATTACAGCACAACATCTGGGTGGCCATGGGAACAGGTATGGGGAATATTTACATTCAAGGATGACATTTAAATTGCACCTGAAGGAGGCATGGAATTTTCCACATGGAGTCAAGAGAGAGGCAACAACACGAGGAAAGACATGGAGATACGAAAGGAAGTGACAATTTTCAGGAATAGAAAGAAGCCACCAGCTCCACTTACTTATTCGTGGGGTGCCCCTGGATGGGTGGGATGTTCCTCTTTTGCCCATGATACGTCACTCTGCCTCTTTAGTCATTTGTGTTCTCTGCACTGTCCCTGGAGGGACTTGGACATTTGGATTTTTTGGATCACAAAACCAATTCTACATTTCTGAGTTGGGCAGATGGATTAGGCAGGCTGGGCCCCATCATGCTGTGATAACAGTCCCAAAATGTCAGTGAACACAGCAAGCTTATTCTTACACAGGCCACTGGCCCACTGCAGGCTGATGGGGGGGGGGCTCTTCTCAGCAGAGTCACCCAGAGGCCCAGGCTGACAAAGCTCCATCTCCTCGTGTGCCCACATGACACCGAGGCAGGAAAAGGGAATGTAGTGAATTGGGCACTGATTCAAAACTGACTCTGGAACAACATGTGTTACTTCCACTCACATTCCATGAGTCAAACAGAGTCCTGTGACCACCCGATGTCCAAGGGGGCAGGAAAGAACTATCCTACCACGTGCCTGGAAAAAGGAGGAGAGCCCCAGAATTCGTGAGCCTCCCACACGACAGCTCTAGCACCCAAGGTCCTTTGTCATCAACTCTTCCCCTTCTTCAGGCTCAGTGTCCATATTCTCCCCCTTTTTCTGGCCTTGACCATCCTAGACTACTTGAAGTCCTAAGAACTTCCTATGTATGTTATTTCTATGACTGTTTGCCTATGCTACCCTGTCTTCTCAGGGAGTTGTCCCTCACTTTTCCAGGAAAGTTCATTACATCTCTCAAGACTCCATTCAAAGGCATCCTCATCTGGGAGGCTGACACCTCTCCCCACACCCGCCATGTACCAGGGTCAGTTAGGGATGGAAATTTCCATAACACCAGCCATATCGTTCAGATTGCTGAATTCATCTCCTGCCCCATAAGTGACTTTATAGGTCTATCTCCCAGTTACACTGCGAAATCCTTGAGCACAGCTTAGAACCTAACTCAGAGAGATAAGTATTAAGTGAATGATGGAAGCAACAGAGTGCCCAAAGCAGAAAGATGGCTGATGGGAGCAGGCAAGCTGGAGAGTATGCGTCCCCTAGAATGGGGGAGCAGCCACTCACTTTCAACTGTTAGTTTTCACAAAGGGGTGGGGCCTAGGTTGCTGCATCTTTCAATTTTTCAAGAGAGATTAGACACCTGTATTTTCATGTAGGAACTCCCAATTTCTTACTATCTGGATTTGTCTCCATGCAACACCCATCGGGCAGCTCTGCTACAGAAACTCCCTGGGTCGGCTCTGGGGAGCAGGCGGTTTGCACACTCATCCTGACTCTGCTACCAACTCGTTGCACAACTTCAGGCTAGTTGAGCAACCCCTCTGAGACTCAGTTTCCTCTTCTGTAAAATGACAATAATAATAGTACTTCATCGTATAGTCATGAGGACTAGATAATGACGAACTCAGGATTAAAGCATTTTGCACAGTGCTGGGTGCCTAGTAAGTACTCATTAAATGCTAGTTATTAATATCATTAGATAATTGCACATATAACTATATAATTACACCTGCAATAAGTGCCAGGGGAGGGGGAGGGAACACAGGGAGTTCTGAGAAGAGCTAACAGGGGGGCCCTGCCTAAACGAGAGGGTCGGGAGGGATTCCCTGGAAAAGTCACGTGCCGGTGAGAACGGGCTAGCCCAACGGATAGTCAGGGAGCCATGAGTTCCAGGGACAGTCTGCAGCAAGTACAAAAGCCCTAAAGTAGAAAGAAACTGAAGTCAAGAAGGGTCATAGAATAGGTTTCATAACTCTCAATGTCTGATAGCAGGAAGGATAACAACGGAGGGAAATTTTTCTGCTTCTTAAATTCTTCAAGAGATTTATTTATATTCAGAGCTAAGTCTGTGGCCGGCACTGGGGCTGGCTAGACTCTGTTGAATCTTCTACAAAGATATTAATTACCCCAACGCCCTATACCTTCATTGGTTCACTTGAGAAACATCTACATTTCCTACGTACACAGTGCGGCCCTGAGTGCTTAACAGATATGAAGAAGAACCAGCCAACAGCCATTTGACATCGAATGGTCTGATATCTGGACCCCGCACGTAGGAGAAATGACTAAGAATGCTTCAGAAGGCACAGTTCCTCGGGGGGCTGAGCTGAGCTCTGCCCAGTTCTTACCCTTCCAGTGGCCTCACTGGGCCCAAAGAGAGACGCCAGAACATCCGGGGGGTGGGGGGGGATGCAGACTCCCTTCGTTGTTTTCAGGCAGACCTGTCGTACAACTTGAACAGCAGGTGGTCTGAGCACACCTTTTTAGACTAAGAGCCGGACTTGGAGGACCCCAGGCTGCTGCCCCAAGGGGGACCCAAATGACTCACCAGCCGGGAGAATGGGCATATGGGTGTCATCTTTGGTGAAGACCCAGGAGGTCATGTAGGCCCCTCACCAGATGGAGGGCCTGGACCACCACATGGAGCCCTTACTCACCATGAAAAGGACTGTCTCCAGAAATCCACAGTGTGAAGATTCTCTTTAATTTTTTTACTTTCTCCATGTTAAAAATGTAATTATATATGTTTTATAGAAAAAAACAAAAAAGCACAGGTAAAACTATAAGAGAAAGAAACCCTTCTAATTCTGCAGGCCAACAATGACACCAGTAGGTACAACTCCAAGCCTTTTCTAGATGTTTCTACATAATGGACCACTGGGTAGCCTAGTCTTTCCCTCAAATATTGTCCTCTGCAATCCAACACAGATTGGGTGTATGCTGGCCATAAAGTGCTCCGTAACTTATTTAACCAATCCTTGACTTTGAATTGTTAGGATTCTTTCCAAGTTTTCCCTATTATCAATAATCCTGTCTGTGGAGTTGGGCATGAGAACAAAGCTGAGGCCAAGTTAAGACTTGGGGTCTTGTTAACAAATGAAAAGTTTGTCATCCCATGCTAAAGCATGCCTTATGAACAGAATTGAGATTGCCCCCACGAGTGTCCATATTGGTGCTTGGAGTTGGGAGAGTGGAAAAAAAATATTATTCTTTTAATGTATAAAGCACAAATAGACATCCAGTACATAAAACACACAGACAGTGTATATAAGATATTTAAACTTCCTAGAGGTAGGGGGTTCAGAGATTAGGGGGGAAAAAAAATCTCCATAAGTCTCACCAGGCGGAGAGTAATGAAAACAAGGTTGAGAAACGCTGTGTTATAGGGATGTTCAAGTTCACTCAGACCAAACCTATTCTACTCCTAAGTAGCTGTATTATTTCATACTGACCAGTGATTTCTAGCCTCCAAATGCCAGGCCGGGAGAGGCAAATTTTGACTGAGGCAAGCAATGTGTATCTTTTCTTATCATTTAATGATGAAAGATTAAGTAAGTCGATGTGAGACAAGACTCAGAAGACAGAAAATGTGTCATCTTTTCCCTCAACTAATTCACCCCTTGGGGGACACCTCTGGTTTTTTCTCTCCCCTGCTACAGAAACAGTCCTCCTGGAGAGCATCATGGCCATCGAACCAGGTCCAATGCACCACCACACACTGAGGACCAGGACAGGCGTGCTCCTTCTCATCTGAAACCACTCCATAAACAAGCAAATGAGGTGGCGAATTTACACTCATAATATCCTCATTAGCTCCTTTGAGTTATGATTATGTTTTTCTATTTGGATTTTTTTCCCCACAGATGATAGAAGTCTTAATATGCCAATAAAATACATCTGAAGAGACTTTCAGAGGGAGATCTCAAAGCACTTTATAAACATTAACTCATTAATTCTCCTCTTACCCTGACAGATGGGCGGCTGTCACATCTTATTATCCCATTATCACTGAGAGAAACTGAGACCGGGATTAAACGCTTCCCTGCAGGCCTGCGGGAGGGAGCGGCACCAACAAAGGCCTCGCCCTGCCTTTGTCCAGCTAGCTCACTCAACCTGCTGGGGGAGAGGGAAGCAATGGAAAGTGCGGGGCATCTACTGTGCGCCGGACACTGGCTCCCATCAGTCAGTGCTTACTCTCGTTCATCAAAACCCCGTGGTTGAAAGGATCCGCCTGGAGTGGCTGACCCCATCAGAGACAAAAGTGGGATTCAGCCCCAGGTGTGTCCGCATGCAGCCAGACAGCTCAGTCTCAAGCTGGGGAGCTGAACATGTAGGAGCCAACTCCGTTTTGCAAAAAGAGGTGACGTTTACCGTAATGTGTTTTGCATCAAGAATCTCCACTTGGGGAGGTATACCAGATGTCAAATGGGCTGGGGGTGTGGTTACTAGACTTTGGTTCCTAGCAACATAGGAACTGTGTGTCACTGCTTCTCAGAGAGCTTCAAGGAGCATCAGCATACGGCAATCTCTACTCCAAGACACCCTCTCTTCCTCTTGTACCCCGGCAGATGTCAACCCCTTTCATGAGATTACCATTACTACCATTACTATTACCATTGTTGTCACCATCGTGATGCTTCTGCATGAATATTGTTGCACCATCCCTCCCTGTAAATGAGCCTTTTCACCTTCTCACGGGGAAACGGGAGGAAGAAGGAGAGGGAAAAAAAAAATGTAACCAATTGCCAAGCTCCTAGGTTAGAGCAGTTTCCAGCAGGAAGACATGCTTCAAGCACCTATGTAAACTGATCATCTCAAGTTACTTTGGTATTCATCTATAGAATTTTTCAATTATGTATGACTAATTTTGCACAAAGTCATTATTTAAAGCAATTTGTCTCCATGTGAGAGGCAACACCTTCTCCTTCCTGAAAGGTGGGTGGGGAAAATGTCATAATCCACCGTGCTCCAGCTTGAATTATTAAGCGGTCACAGGAGTTCAAAAGAGAAAAATAATGAACAGGTAAGTCATCACATGTAAAAATTCCTCCTTTATATTATCAAAATACAAATTAATTACAGATAAGATCAAACGAGTTCTCTTTAATGTATGGTTTTCCCAGAGAAGGTAATGAAAATAGTGCACTGCCTGTGGGAGGGGAGCTGAGGGGTATATAGAGGGATCTTTTATTAATGTTGGCGGCGTTTCATTGGAGACACGGTGCCTGTGAAGGCTGCAGAAGGGGCCTCTGGAGAGCTCTGGGACATGCAAATAAAACCTGCTTTATTGCACTAGGTGCTAACTCCCGTATGATCTCATCCCCATAGGGTCACTCACAAGGTAATGGTAAAACCACCCCATACAATTACCCCACCAGCCTGTGCAATCAACAGGTTGAGAAGCTGGCAGCCAATAGTCTTGCCAGTGGAGCTTGGCAAAGGCCGAGGAATTGCGGTCATGGCCTTCACAGGGCTTTCATTCTTGATCTTCCAAGCAAGGACCACAGCCGAAGTGAGCCCATGATTCACCTTCCTTGGGGGAGCAGGGGGTGGGGAGGGTGGGGAAGTGGAGAAGAGAAGAGAGGACCTCCTCCTCTCCACCTTCCCCACCCCCAGCCCCTTCCCAGTTGTATGTAATGCTAATATTCGCATGACAGCAAACATTTTCAAAATAATAGTCCTATATACTTAAGGTTAATCAGAACGGGCGCCATCCAACTTGCAAAGGTAGCAATTTTCCTTCATTAAAGCCAAATCAAGAAAGAGAACTTTGGGATTCCTTAGGGCTAATTACAAGGTGTTAATAATAACAATATAATGGCAGCAATTTTCCAGCTTTGCTCAAACCCATAATCTGCTTGAGTGCCTTATAGGATTGTCTGTGAGTTTATATAAAGCCAAGTGTTAGTCCAAAAATGTTTTCAGTAATTTCATTTTTACATCATGTCTCTCCCGAGTGTTTATGATGATGTGGTAATTGTTGGTGAAGAAGGTTCTCTTTGGGCAAAGAACGAGTCGCAACTTGACACCTCACAGGACCCTCCTTTTGTTTCTCCTGAAGGGCATCCTGGGAAGGAGTGATGGGTCAGCAGGAATGAACCCAGTCACCCCTGAATGCTCAGAGACTCTAGGAAGCAAGGATGTGGACATGTCCCTCGGGGTCACCCACACTGCTCCCCTCACCATGACCCAGTGAAAGGAAAAAAAAAAAAAAAAAAAGAGCCGACGACATCTTTGGAAAGGAACGAGCAGGAGCGATTTGGACAGCTGTCTGAGGACAGGCAGGGGACAGGCCATGGTGTCTCAATGCAATGGTATTTCCTCAAAACCCATCTGTGGTTGGTAGGAATCGGCTCCCCAGGACGGGTAACGAAGGCTCAACTTTGCTCAGTGTGACCATTCATTTCATTACCCGGTCCTCCTGACTCACTGGACGCACAGGACCTTTCATCTCAGGATCTTGACTCCACAGGCATGGGATCATGCATCTTCAAACTCAAAAAGCCAGTGGGCGAAGCTGGTGAGGGCCACTTTATTTTTCCCTTCTGTTCATTTATTCGCCTCTCTTCAGTACCAAGGGAATGACCGCATCCTCGCTTCGAAAAGAAAGGCCTTTTAAAGGGCAAGAAACTTAGTATCTCACTCATTCTCTTTCGCTCTTTAGACTGCCTAGGGGGGAATTCTTCTAAATTTTGGACAGGAAAGAACTGAATTGTCTGATATTGCCAAGTTGGGGTCCGACGCCAGTTTTTTACAACCAATTTCTAAATCCGATCATAAAAGTTGCTGATGGAAAAGCTGAAACAATGCAAGCTTCATGCGGTTTTTGTTGACTATTTAAGGATGCCCAGGAGACACATCAAACCAAAGAAATGATAATTTGTCCTAATTGGGTTAGAACCACAGATAAACAGGCACCATCTGGAGTTCTGTTCGTTGGGAGTTTACAAGCTGGGACAGTAGGATCCACAGTATTCTGGAATGTATAACTTTCTTCCCTCTAGGTCCTCCAGGGTGGAGGCCAGTAACGAAGTGGGGCAGACAGGATGCAGGGGAAAAGGCAGGCAGCTGCTTGAGTTTCCAAGTCCTTCTCTGGAAAATGGAGAGCAGTCCTACGCTAAGCATCTTCCTGTCATTTGATGAAATCATCGACATTAATCTGTACCATTTAGGTTATGAAAACTTGACACTCTCGCAGACCGGAGATGTCTTCTTCTCTCACTGGGGCAGGCTGAGATGGGGAGAGCTCAGAGAACTAGAGCCCAGAGAAAGGAACAGACTTGCTCAAGACCACAGTTTACACATTTGAAGAAGAGGCGTAGAATTTTTTTTTTCCAGGAGTAGGATACCCCTCATTTGTTTTTAAAAGCCTCTAAGTGAAACACACAAACTTGAGAAGCAATAGAGGTGTCTAAGAGGTGAAGGTTGAGTAATCCATTGCCAGGGGCAGCCTCTGAGAGCTAAAGACACAGGTCTTTAGAAAAGGAGATGTCTGCTCATTGGTAGACACCCTTAGTTACCTCCCAACAGCCATTCCCTGACTTCCTTGTTCATAGAACCCTAATTTTGTTTGCGTAGCAATACATCCATCCCCAGGGGATGAATCATGAATGGTCTAAGCCAAGGATCAGCAAACTACTGACCACAGTCCAAACTCGTCCCCCTGCCTGTTTTTGTACAGCCTGGGAGCTAAAAATGTTTGTAATACTTTGAAATGGTTGAAAGAATCAAAAGAAGAATGATTATGAAATGAACTTGAGATTTATATGGAAAACTAGAGGAAAATCATATTAAATTAAATTATGTTATATTCAAATTGCAGTGTCCACAAAGTTTTATTGGTAGGTTGACCAACTGTCCCGGTTTGCCATGGAATGAGAGAGTTCCCTAAACTCTGGAGCTTGGGTACTGAAAATAGGAATGCTTCTAGAAAACCAACACGACCTGGTCACTGTGATAGCCACCTCAGTTAAATCTGAATTTCAGGTAAACAATGAATACTTTAGTATTTATTATTGTTAGGATAAGTGTGTCCAAGATATTGTATGGCACATGGTCATACTAAAAAAGCATTTGTTGTTTACATGAAGCTTAAATTTATTGAGCATCCTGTATTTTTGTTTGGTAAATCTGACAACCCTAGCCACACTTACGTTTACATATTGTCTATGGTCGCTTTCCTGCTCCTGTGGCAGAGCGAGAAGTTGCAACACAGACGACACAGCCCATAAAGCCTAAAATATTTGCTATCTGGCCCTTTAGAGAAAAGGTTTGCTGATCCCTGGCCTAAGCCAATCACAGTAACTTAATTCCCTTTTGCCAGCAGTCGCATACCAGGCTGAGCATGTGACCCAAGAGACAAAAGAGGAGGTCTAATGGGTACTTCCAGGGAAGATTTCAACCCTCGATGACAGGTAAAAGCACCTCACAGAAAAAGTCCTTTCATCTTGTTTCCCTTCATCCTTCCTTCTTTCCTTCCAGCTTGGGAGGCTGGTATATGAAAATGTGATGGTTGGAGTTACAGCAGCCATCTTGTGGCATGAGGGAAAACTTGGTCTATTCACCCAATGATGGGATAGCAAAAAGAACCTGGTGTCTCTGAGGGACCATCTGCTCCTAGGCAGAGATTCTTAACATGAGAGCTTATGAAGTTGGTTGGGAAAAAAATTACATCATGACTTTCACAAACTTCTACTTTCTTCAATAATGAACGTATGCAACAAGCCACAGTAGCATTACTACTGGAATTTATCACTGTATTATCCATCCTTTGCCCCCCCAAGAGTCATCTCCATCCCACATGTGTTTATTCAACCCATCCCAACAACCCCAAACGGCTCAAGCCATTGCAGGATCAACTCAAAGTTCAAAAAATCTCATCTAAATCTTATCGACTTAAAAGTCTCAAATTTCATCATCTAAATCAGGTATGGGAGAGATTGTGGGTATGATCTATCCTGGAGCAAAATTCCTCTCCAATTCTGGACCCGTGAAACTAGAAAACAACTTACCTGCTCCCAAAATGCAAGGATGAGCCGTGAAAGGGATACCAGTTATAGACACTCCCGTTCAAAAAGGGGGAAAAATGGAAGAGAAAAAGGAGTGGCCAGTCCCAAGCAATTTTGAAATCAGGCTAGGAATATATCAGGTTTTAAGGCCTGGGAATATCCCTTGTGGTTCAAGGTTTCCCCTCTGAATTGGGGAATCACTCTCCCTTTTTCCTGAAGGGGAGCAAGTATTTGCAACTGAGAATTTTTATCACCCTGTTTTCTGCCTGTAACATCGTTGGGAGTCTGACGGTCTCCTTTTGTTTCATCCTTGGACTGCCAGCCAGAAACAGCAGCGTTTCTGCTGGGGTAGAATTCCCTGTAACCTTGTGGGTCTCCTATGTATGTCATAGCAATTCAGTCTGTTAGACAAACGAGAGCCCCCCCCCCCAACCCGGGGATCTTTCTTGGATAACTCTCTCCTCATTCCTGGCTTTTGCTGTGATGGCCGAGCTACACGCTTGATCTTTTCAAAGGCCCTTCCACATGGCTGCCCACGCTGACCTGTGGGTACTTCCAAGGCACCAGTGAAAGGCTGGATACTTCCTTGGCTTTCTCTTCGGAGCACATTTTCCCGGCAGCAAATCCAATGGTGGTATCTTCTGATAGCATCTTTCAGCATCTGAAGAAGCTGAGAGCTTTTCAAAAGTCAGCAAGTCCTGGGTCCCCTTCTGTGTGACAATTCTTCCCTCTTCTTCCTTTCAGAGTTGACCGGGAGCAGCAAGAAGAAACCAAGACATACCTTCACATTTGGCTAGGAAATGTCCACAGCAAAATATATAATATCTAAGTTCATCACTTCCAAGCTCTGCTTCTAACACTCAAGGTCACCACTTCCAAGCTCCATGTTTAAGAGAAATGCAGGAAGCGACTCAGCTAAGCTTTCCGCCAAGATATGACAGGGACCCTGCTTTTGTGCTCTCCTTGCCTTCTGAGGCTTCACCGGGAATGCCTTTCATAACCACATTCCTACAACAGTCTGTTTATGATAATCTAAATATTCTCTAAACCATATAGTTTTTCTCCCCATGCCCTTCACTTTCTTCTGAGTTCTTACTAACATCTGTATCTCTACTCACAGTCTTCACAAGGCCATTTAGGCTTTCTCTATCATGCTGTAAAAATTCCTACAGCCTCTGCCACTGCCCAATCCCAAAACCACGTCTCCATTTTTGGGTGTTTGTTATAGCTTATACTAAAATAGGTACCAGCGTTCTATTTGTGCTATAAAAAATTATCACAGACTAGGGTGCCTGGGTGGCACAGTCAGTTCAACGTCTGATTCTTGATTTTGGCTCCGGTCATGCTCTCAGGGTCATGAGATCGAGCCCCACGTCAGGCTCTGTGATCAGCACAGAGTCTCTGCTTAAGACTCTCTCTTCTTCTCCCTCTGCCTCTCCCCTCTGTGTTCAATATCTCTCTAAAATAAATAAATAAATCTTTAATAATAATAATAATAATAAAATCAAAATTGCTTTAAAAAGATTATCACAGACTTAGTGGCTGAAAACAACACAAATCCACAGTCTTGCAGTCAGAGACCCAAAGTGCGTCAGTGGGGCTGTACTGCTGGAGAGCGAGAGGGGATTTATTTTCTTGCTTGTTCCAGCTTCCTAGAAGCGGCCCACACTCCTCAGCCTGTGATCCCAGTCACTCAGGCCTCTGCTCCTGCCATCATAGCTCTTACTCTGACTCTGTCCCTCAGTCCTGCCTTCTTCTGTCCTTTATAAAGACCCTGTGATAACACTGAGCCCATCCCTGGAACCCAATGCTCTCTCCCCACATCTCAAGAGCCATTTACTCCTCCCAGCACAACCCCTTTAGCCATGGAAGGTAACATATTGACAGGTTTGGGGACTAGGATGTGGATGTCTTTGAGGGGCCACTATGCTGCCAGCCTCGGCTACCCATAGAAACCGTAGGTACTTTCATGTAAGAACTATAGTTGGAGCAAATATCTTAAAACATCCTTTACATTCGTCATTACTACAAAGTTTTAGTAGCTATTCGACCTGCCACTAGATTATGTTATCTAATGAGTTAACAAAGAAGCACATATCTATAACATGATAAATTAATTTTTAATATATTGATGAATCTATTTTCATATAATTGGTGTCTTTGTAATTGTGTGCATTTTATTTTAGCAGTAATTCTTTTTTCCCAAGAAGAAGTTCATAGGTTTCATTGGACTGCCATGGTATAAAAAGGGTTAAGAATGCCAGTGTTGAGTGTATAATAAATATTTTTTACAACTTAAGCCACTGGTAGTCAACTCTTCTGTTACTTGCAGCCAAAGGCAATCCTAAGTCATACACAACTACAGGTGTCCTGACTCACAGGGCAGTGTGGACCCGCCATCTGGCTTTCTGGGCCTGGACCTGAGACTCATAATAGTCCAGCTAATGAAGCTGCAAAGTCTAATTTTTTTAATGCCCAACCTAGTACATTATGTGATTATATGATGTTATCATTATCTTTCCATGTATGCGTGCACTACTCTGTACCAGGACTACAAAATCCGCACCTTCCAATGGTTTAGTTCCTTCTCATTATATGTCTTCTTGCAGAAGGTCTTTCCGCACCACCTTTGCTAAATGAGTACCCTCCCCCATTCTTATGTCATCATTCATCACATCTTGCTTTACGTAATTTGCAGACTTTAAGCCTCCCTGAAATAAACCTATGCCCTTCTTGATCGACATTCTCCCATCAAAATATAAGCTCCACAACAACAAGGACTTGTTCACCACCAGGGCTGACATCTGGGACCTACACATTGTAGAAACTTGGCACAGATTTGTGGAATGAATAAGAACCCTGGCTCCTCCCCGCACAGGGCTCAGGGCTAGAAGAGAACTCAAACAAATCCATATACTAATAGTGGCAGGGAGTAATATGGTGCCCTGGGAGTGAGACGTACAGAGGGGTGGAGAGACAGCCTTCCAGGAGAGAGGTGAGCCTTGAGCGGAGCTACTCGTTGGTGCTGAGGGTGAAGGGGCAGAGGGGGAAGCATGAGTAGAAACATATAGGCGCGAAAGACCACAGTGGTTCGGTGCGACCAGGACATAGACAATGAACCGAGAGAAATGATGCTGAAAAGGTAAGCTGAAGTGAGGTTAGGTTAGGGCACAACCTCTAATACTTACAAGGATCCGGATGGGCAGCAAAATGAATAGAGGGTATCGGGTGTCAAGTGATTAATAGAATCTGCATCTAGCCTGTGTCAGTGGACGAGGCTAACCGGCTCCAGGGAGTTGTGACCGTGCAGGAATGCTGGCCCAGTGTTGCCAGACCGTAGAAGTTTTCCCAAAAAAAGCTGGAAATCTGAAGCTTTGGGTGACATCTCCCAAGATGTAAGCAGCAGTAACCAATTCATAGCTTAAATACCTTGTAGGGCAACACTGTGTGCATCAAGCAAAATCTGTCTATTGGAAGATACAGGCCTTATGCCACCTGTTTGCACCCTCTGTATTCATTGTAAAGGATGAAAAGTTTAGACTTGATTCCATTGGCAAATAGGCAGCCATTGACCATTTTAAACCGGGAAATGATATGATCAGATTTGAATACTACGAAGATTCCTTTCGAGAATAGGTTGGAAGGGAGAATTGAAGAGGATCTGAGACCAGCAAGGATGTATTGTAACAGCCTAGACAATGAAAGCAGAACTCTGACAATGGCATTGGAAATGGAGAGAAGGGAACTGCAAACAAGCATGTTTAAGGGCAGAATAAATAGAAGGCATGTTTCTCCTCCTAGAGTGAGAGTCCCGTGAGGATAAGTTTCTGTTCTTCCTCATTCTCTATTGTATCCCAATGTCTAGGAGTAAGCACTCTACAAGCACTTGTCAATTTCATGGTTGCTTCTGTTCCCAGTGACCAGATGGATGGTGGTGCCAATTACCGAGATGGGGAGAGAAGGTGATGAGCTCACCAGTTGGAGATACCCAGGAGACAGCCAGATAAATCAAAAGAGAGATCAGTTCTGGCTTGGATATTTGCCTTTGAATCTCATGGTTGTGGGTGACATTGTCTTCCTATCTAGTCTCTCTGGAACTTAGAGGCCACCAAAGAGGAGTATGACTAATGCCCCTTCTCCCAAAGCTAGTGGAGACACAGCAATGTGCGGGACACTGTTGATAGCATTAGGGTGGAGTTCCCAGGCTAAAGGCACGAGCGTGGCAACATCCCCATCAGACTCCACTGGCCAGTATCTTCTCTGCTCCAATGCACTTACCTCAATGCATTTCTCACAACTCCTGCTTAGAACCAATTTTAGAGGGACTCTGTCTTTTGTTTTGTTGCGTTTTGTTTGATATCCCCCAAAGACCAGAACTATATAAATGTAAGATGAATTGAGAATCACCTTCTAATCAATCAGTAAACATTTAATGAATACCTACAAGGTGCAAAGCACTGTGAAAGGCTCCAGGACCCAAAGTAGTGCAAGGCAGCCACGTTGTAATGGTTGGAAAGGGGAACACATTCATTCAAATGCCTGCCTTCTGCAAAGGGTAGCCAGAGCTAGGCATCTCCAGATGTCCTTGTGGGACAAAAACTCTGCATGATACCTATGATTCATGTTTTCCAGAGGAGATAACTGAGCCTTAGGGAGATTCAGAAGCCTCCAGAAGGTCACATAGATAGGAAGCTCTCAGGATTCGAACCCACATCTGCTTTACTCCAAAGCCCTGGCATTCCTGTGCACTGTGCTTCTTCCCACCCAACTATGTTCTAACTGACGTGTATTGGCCTTTGGGTCTGTGGTCAAAGCATGTCAGGTTTTAGGAGCTATTTCTCCTCTCTGGCCTCTTTCTCCCCTATTAGACTTGGTCACAATCTCTTTCTTCCCAAGCAACACATGATCCTGACATTGATTTGTGTTCCCTTTGTGGGGGCAGCTGGCGCTTGACGCTATCACAGTTAAAAGACTTCCTTAAAATGTCTCTTCCCATTATGGGGTTTTGGGAGAAAAACAAGCAGAGGCGATGCCCACCTCCCCCCGCCCCACCCAGTCCCTGACTCAGACCATCTCTGGATCACTGACGTCAGCACCAGAAGCTCTAAGAAGTTCACCCACGTTAGCACCAGGATTGGAAATCAAAGGTAGCTATTTTTGGACCTGACTTCAATCGCTTTCCCTTGGAACCCCCTCAAGGCCAAGAGAGCAAATAATTTAATATGATTAGATTGAAACAATCCCAGAAATTGGTCTGTTTATACACCTTGGCACCATTTTTGACAAGGGTATGAGAGTATTCCAAATAAATGGGCTTGGCTGAGCGGGTGTGAAGTGTTCCATTTACTGGGGCCTGGAATGACGTCCCAGGGCTGGGGACAAAGGCTCCTTGCTGAGAAGGAAAGGCAAAGGAAAATTCCCAGTGTGGGCAGGAGGGACAACTCCTGTCCACTGCGCTTTCCCCTCACCTACCTTGGATCTGGTTTGGGTACAGAGGCCAGGAGTCTAGCCGAGCTGCCTCTTCTAGGCCATGTGTGTGCTTCCCATTCGGTGTTTTTTTTCTGGCTTTTTTGCTCCTGGTGGTCTTGTCCCCACTGACCTCCCAGATCTCTGTTAACTTGCCTCCTTCCCTCCCTCTCTGCCTCCCTCCAGGGTCACTGGGGACAAGCGGATCTTGGGAAGGTTCAGAGGGGACCCCTCTTTTCCACTCCTCCTGTAGCTGCCACAGTTCTTGGCCCCCCATCTTGGGCCCAGACCACCACCAGAGCTTTCCCATCACGGCCTCCAGTCCTCTCCCTTACAGCCCCTTCCTGGCCAGAGGGACCACCTTCTTCTGGCTGATGGCCGAGCTCCTTAGTGCATCTCTGCACTCAAGCCCAGAGAGGAGTAAGACCTGGGGGTTGGGAGTCCTTGCACATTGAAGCTCTAAGGAGTGACCTTGCCCACATGTCCCGCCTGAGTCCCGAGGTTCTCCAGCATTTGCTCCTCCCCCTCAGAACCTGAGCTCTACACAAAGGCTCTCTCGCCATGCCCCAGATGTGGCAGGCCTGAGCTCAAGCAGTTCCTGTTTTGTTTTGGAAAGTGTTTAAAAACACGTAAAGAACAATATGTTCTCTAACCGGAATTTAAAGAAAAGCTTGAAACAAACAAAAGAATAGTATGAAAGCATCCCACACCCCATAATATTTTGTGCTTGCTTTCAGTCTTTTTCTTAAAAGAAATTAATCATGACAGATGACACCAGGCTCCCCTTAACCATCTTACTACCACTGCAATCTCTTCCTTCCAGGAAGCAAAACCCACCTTGCGCTTCTTTTCTTAAACTTTCGCATACACGTGCGCGCAGAGAGCACATTTCCTGTATTTGTAACGTGGGTTTATCAAGTCCTACACATGCCTATTGTCTAAAATTTAAGATACAGGAGAGCATGTAGAGAAGTGAGGAAGTTTCGTCCCTGCCCTGTCCCCTAGGAGGCTGCTGTCCTGAGATCATCTGTTCGGCACTTTCTGTTGCCTGGATTCCGAAGACTCCTTTTGGGGCCACCTCATTTGCCCTGCCTCTGGGGCCCCCCTACACTCACCAGAGGACTCTCTCAGCCACTCCCGCACGCACGTCCTCACCGCACCCTGTGTGTCTACTTGCTTGCATCCCGCCCTCCCCACGCCCACCCCTGGGCTGGCGCTGGAGAGGGGCTGATACGTGAATGGGGCAGGAAAAGGCCCGTCCTCTCAGTCAGCCTCTCCCCTGCCTCTACCAAAGCTCTTTCTAACACTGGCTTTGAACCCCTTTGCCAAAAGCCATTCATTAGTTTTAGCAAATTGCTTTGCTGACACTTTTCCTGAGTGTGTCTCAAATCCAAATGGCATATGTCTGTATTTGTGCCTTCATTAAATCTGGATCAAAGATTAGTTTAATCCCAGCAAAGTTTTTGAGCTCAACTTGGAGCAAGTAAAGAAATCATTTTTAAGAAATTTGTTTGTGCTGCTGCTCCCACCCAGGAACGGGCAGGCCGCTTTCCATCGGGAGCATGTGGGAGTCCGCTGGAGGCATGACTTTTGGTGGGGAAATATCTAGGAGGACTTGCGAAGGCAGATCCCCTCCCCTGCCCCCACCCCTGTCCTCCTACGTCGCTCTGGATCTTGAGAGAGAGAGATTGGTTCTCCCCTTAAGTGCCAAAAGGGGGAAGACTGTCCTATTATATCAGATGTGCCAGAGCAGGACTTGGTAGCACTGCCACGGTGCTCCTCGGCTAATGAAAGTTGTTACTCATTCAGACTTTCAATGAGCACCTACTATATGTCAGACTCTGTGACACATTCCTCATAACAACCTGACAAGAGTATTAATATTACTGTCACTACCACCACTCCTATGGTTACTGTTACTATTACTGTTACCATTACTATTACGTTGCTAGACACCAACGGTATAGTCAAGAGTCCGGGCCAATCACTTCCTGTCTGTGACTCTTCACTTCCTTCCCCAGGGTTAAGCAGTGTGGACATCATTCAGTTGGGCCCACCCAGCTCCCTTAGGCTCTCTTCTGTTAATGGCACCTTGATTTTTCCTTTCAGACACTCTACTGTCTACCCGCAGTCCACATGGTATGGGTCTCAGGAGTGACCCGGGCCTGTCTAATCAGAGCATCATCTCCATCCCATGACCATGGACATTAGTTCCTCAATGGACACAGATGTCCTGAGGCAGTCGAGGAGAACCATATCCTGGGGACAGCAATGCCTGAAGCCAAAACCTGTAGTTTTAATTACAGGCACCAATAATTTCTCCTCTTATTTTTCCCCTAAGCTGGTTTGAATTGGGTTTCTGTGGTTGCAACCAAAAGAGACCTAAGAGTGGGCATACCCAGCCCACAGGTGGTGAGGCTGTTAGCCAGGTATGACGCCATGAGAGTGCCCTGAGAATCGCTTGGAGAAGATTCCTTTCTTTACCATTCATTTTTGCAGGTTAAACACGGGTTCACAAGCCAGCCTACCTATCATCCTTCAAATCCTTTATCTGTCAGCAGTGTAACCTTCGGTGACTTACTTAATCTCTCAGTGCCTCTACTGCTCCGTCAGGACAATAAGAATAAAATAGCATTTCCTTCAGATTGTTGTAAGGGTTAAATGCGTAAACACATGTAAAATGCATTTATCACAGTTTCTCGCACATGGTGAATACTCAGCGTATATTGGCACTTATTATATACCTATAATTATATATAATACAGAAAATATAATATGTGTATTATATATATATGTATATACATATATATATATAATTACCCAGGGACGTGGGCGAAGAACTCCAGCCCTCTGTCTGAAAGCCTGGAGTTCTTCCGAACAGGTCACAGTGGCTTATGCGGGGCCAATCTGGGTTGAGGAAACCCACCTATCACTTTCTGTGTCCTCCTGAAGCCAGAAGGGGCGTCGAGCTGATACGCCTCCCGCTGAGCTGCTGACGGTGGCAACTGGCTGGTGAGTGACTCCGGTATCCGCTACCTTTCCCGGCCTTTGATAATTCTGCTCCAGAGATCGCGAGCCCCTGAGAGCACTTTCATTTTCCAAACGATACTTCTGTGCAGATGGACATTTCCAAGTTCCCTGTGCACCAAGGGAACTGCCGTTTCAAATCTATGGGTTTAGTTATGGAGAGAAAGAAAATTATTTTAGAATGCCCTTTCTAACAACAAAATAAATGAAATGAAGGACGTAATCTCTCACCAGCGGTGGCTTATGGCACCTCGCCCTCGCGGTGAGCTTCCAGGGGCATCCACTCCGAATGTCCGATCCAGAACCCCGTTCCTCGCTTGACCCGCTTAACCTTCCCGGCCCCGGCAGACCTCGTGGTAGGCGTGAGAGAGGACGGGCACCCTGGCGGGGGGATGCGGTTCATCGGTGAGAAAGCGGGCCAAAGTTCAGGTTTGGTATATGTAGGGTGCTAGGCAAACGAACGCCAGAGGCCCCAAGCCATCCTTAACAGCCTGCTGAGGGTAACCTAACCTCCCCCAGACTGGAATCCAAGCATGGGTTGCCCGTTTGTGTTCGTCCCACACGTCACTGTGGAAGAGTTTGATGAAATGTGAGCCGGCAAAGTCCTCTCTTGCCCTCGCGGACGTCGGCCTCCAGCTCACTCTAGAAATTAACTCATGTAAAAATGACTGAGTCAGCTTTTGGGTTCATCCCTGGAGGAAGGAGCCTGGGATTTGAGGGCAGTGTGCACGTACGAAGTGACAGGTGAAGTGGAGCAATTATCCGGTGAATCTGATTAATGCGGACAGCTGGGGGCAGAAACCAGGCCTCTTGGCCTAATGAGCAGCGAGGACACGGCGAGTCACACCTGGACACTTCGTACTGTGTTCCTTCCAAAGCCCTGCAGGACTCTCCTTCCCGTGTACAATTTCACCGTGTCCATTTGGCAGTTTCACCATCATTACCGTGATTACTGAGAACCTTCCACGGTCCAGGCCTTGGGCTAGGTAATTTGCACACATTATTTCCAGGCCGATTCCAGCCATACCAGGCAGGCAGGCCCTGTTTTCTGCAGCCTGTGGATCGGGAAACTGAGAGCAACACCCTTCGTGAGACCGTGCAAAGTGGGTGATAGGCTGCAGATCCGTTCTGGTTTGTTTCTACCTTGTGCTTTCATGTTATTTTTTAAAAAAAATAATACATGCACCCGTTTCTTTTAAAGTATAAAAGCGTCCATCTCCTCCTCGCTCCTGCCTTTCCTTCCAAAGTATTCTATGCCTCTACCAGCGTGTAGCCTGTGTGTGTGCACGCACTCCCGTAGGGCCCTTCCTTTTACACAAATGGCAACGTTCCTTACAAACTGTTCTGCCTCTTGCATTTTCAAAAAACGTGTAATTATGGAAATTTGCCAAGCGTCTACAAAGGCAGACAGATAATAATGTGAATTCCCATGTGTCCATCAGTCAGCCTCAACAAGCACCAATTCTTAGCCGATCTTGCTTATTCTATACCTCCACCCAGCTCCCACCCACCCCACCCTGTTCCAGACTATTTCGAAGCAAATATCAAACATCGCATTATTTTAACTGTAAACAGTTCGGGTTGTATATCTAAAAGATAAAGATTCCTTTAAAGTATACACATAATTCTATTATCAAACCTTAGAAAAACAGCGAGTCCCTAATAGGTTGTAGAGATAATGCTAGAGCTCCTGTTGGGTAAAGCGAACTCATTCATGTGGACGCCACTTTCCTATTGCTCAGCATTTAGGTCGTGGCCAATCCTTTGCCCACTAGTAAGTTGAACCTATGAAATTATCTGTATTTGACCATCTTTTACTACGAGCTCTCCTAGGACTTGGATCACCGAGGGACGAACAAAACAAAACTTCCTGTGCTCCTTGCCTTGGCCTGACCTGTCTTCCTGCTTCCAAACTCTGCGTCCAGCCACTCTGCCTGTCCCTGTGACCATCTCTGCAGTGCAAATCACATTATGTCCCCTCCCTGCTTAAAACCTTCCATGGCTCTCATTACCCTCAAACTAAAAAGCTGAACCTCCTTAACCTGGCATTCGAGGACTTTCACAACCTGGCCTAACCTGTCTTTCCAGCCTATTCCAGGCACTTCCCCATATTTCAGCCATCCAGTTGAATCACCCATCGCTCAATTAAACAAACCTCACTTTGAGATGTTTGTGTTTTTCCCTGGCTATTCCCCTTACTTAAAAGGCTCTTCCCCTAGTCTTTGGCTAGAAAACTCCTATTCATCCTTCAAAACCCAACTCCATTGCGCCTTCCTCTGTGAAAACGGTTCTGAGCCTTCCAGGTCGAATCGGGCACATTCCCCTCTGTACATAACTCTGTTCAAGAGACGACCCTATATGAGGTTTTAGGTTTGCATGTCTGTGATTTCCAGCGAAGCATTGATCTCTCTCCTGAACAGCAAACCCATACACCCAACACTTGAACTAGAAGGTGGTCTATATCTGCCAGCCGACAGATAAAGAATTGTGGGTCCTGGGTTCAAAGAGGAAATCTAGGAGCTTATGGGGTCATCGAGTTATTAAGAACATCCTCATTCCCTCGGCATGGGCACTCAGAGGGATAGAAGACAGGGACAGAATGGAGCTCGCCAGAGAGTTTTTGAAATTTGGGTTTGTTGGATTTTGTTTCACTCACTCAGTGGCTCTTTGGGCCTTCTGTAGCTCTTTGGTTTGTATCTCAGTATCTCTCCTTGGTAATTAAACCCCTGGCTCCTGCCATCCTGCTTTTCCATTTTCCTTCTTTTGCCTTATTTTTAAAAGTACAATATGATACTTGTTGATAGGGAAAGAATACTACGGATGGCCTAAATGACCATGAAGAGGAGACAGCATAAATAAAGGATGACACATCTATGGAATATAACGTGGCCATTACAAGGAATAAGGCAGCATGAAGTTCCACATAAGTGCATATGGTACAATACAATCGTGTTAAAACGCACACATATATAATGTAGGTGTTTTTATTATGTTTTGAAATATTTGAAGATTACACACACAAAAAAACTGTCGAGTATATTTTAGGTCTATAGACTAAGAATGGTGCATCCGAAGAGAGGAGAATTCTATTTTTCATTTAATGCTCTTGGGCTGTGTACTTTGAATATATGGAAAAGCACAATATATTTATGTATTGACTTTTGAAAACATAAAAAAATAAAAAGAAGTTTCTACAAATCTCATAATCCCAGCATTGATTGCCACTGTTAATATTTTACTGAAATAATGAGGTTGCTACACTGTAACTTGTGTTTTTTCAATTGCAAATGGTTCACGGCCCTCTGACGTCACTATGTATTCTTCCATGGCATAGCTTCTATTGGCTGCTAAGAATTCCATAGTTTCTCTCCTCCCTCCCATGCCTCCAGCCTTTATTCCTCCCAATACCCAAGTTCAGCTGCAGGGGGTACAGCCAGCTGACACAAGAGGATGCTATTCCTAATCAGAAGAGCGGACCTTACATGTTCGCATGCACATCAGCTCACAAACACCCCCATGAGCAGAGGGTTCAGTAAACATCCCCAGAAACATTGGGGCGAATGCTTATGAAGTACGGTGCTTCAGGAGTCCCACAGGGCTGAGGGTCCTCCTGGACCAGGAGGCTTGCGGACAGTGTTCGCCATGCAAACATAAGGAGTAACTACAAAATACCCCCAAATGGCATTCAATCCACAAAAAGAAATGGAGAATCATTCTCGCTCTTCTACTAAAAAGTCCGCACCTGGAGGAGGGATTCCCATCTTTCAAAGGAAGAGCTCTGCCTCCGTATCCTTCTAGAAGATTTTGGAGGGCTCCACTGGGTGGGGGAGAGGGGTGGCGTTTCTCTCTACAGGTCTCAGGGCAGACCTCAGCTTCCAAAGCTATGGAAGGATGGAGTCAGAATAAAGAAAGGGGGGGGCCAGGGGCAAGCAGTTGGTTAGGATTAGCCCGGTGATGGACCCTTTCAAGCCTGCTGCTAGAGGCAAACGAGCTTCTACCAGGGTTCAAGTCCTAACGTCAAACCCAAGGAAAAAGGGCAAGTCACGTGACAAGAGACACAAGCCTGAGGGTCTGGGGAGACAGCCTGGCTCACAGGACCTGCAGGTTCTTCTAGTTGAGTTTGGAATGTAAGGATGTCAATCCTCGAACCCTCTTCCTTCAGTCTCCCAGACCAGGCACCCGAGAAACCTTCTTGCAAACCTATTCTCCCCGATAAAACATTTGGGCTGCATTAAGGCCAGTCACCACTAACTGCTGGCCATGTGGCTCCTTGTCACCCACACCCACTGAACTCCTACTGCATGCCTTGCCCTGGCACTTACCTGGTGTGGCAAGTCTTCACTGTGTGTCTGCTGCATGCCTAGCCCCTAAGGGTGAAGCAGAAATCATAATGAGCGCCTACTGGATGCTTAGAATTAAGAAACACCAGCCAATGAAATAAGCCTGAATTGGGTGCCTACGAAGAACCAGGCAATCTCGGACCGTGCTCAGCACACTGACCATGCCCACATGGAACTGTGGCTGATGACACAGACAGGGTTTTTCACTTTGGAGCTGATTCCGTGGACCCCCAGCATCAGAATCTCCGGGGATACTTACTAAAACTGCAGACCCCCAGAGCCCACCGCGGTTCCGCTAACTCAAAATCTCAGTGGGTGGGTCCAGGCATGTTTCAGTTAAATAATTTAAGCCCCCCAGTGAATCGTGTGCACAACGAAGTGTGAGAATCAGCTCTCCGGGGCCCGGAGCAGAACTCCGGGGTTCACGTTAGTGAGCACAGAGAGCTCGAGAATTCTGTACAGTCATTCACCCCCCTTTAGGCTCAGTGATCTTCCTACAAAAGGGAGAAGCTGAGATCCCAACCGGTAAGTGGGGAAGGGCGACCACTGGGGATGACGGCAAGGGGAAATCCACCTGACTGACTCTTAGATGGGAAAATAATCAGTATCTTGAGGACATACAAAATATAACCAGAAGGAAAAGATTATTGTTACCCACCCAAATCCAAGATACTTTAAAAATGAAACCTGGTACAGGCCGTGTGATGTAATCAATCAGAACACACTGGCCTTGTTGCTGACCTAAGGGGGTGGGTGCCAACTTTTTGAAGAACAAGTTGGCATTACATATCAAGGGCCTTGATACGTATGAAAAACGTTCCTCTGGTGTTCCTACACCCTTTTTAGGACTCAAAATTAGATTAATCATAGATAAAAAAAGAACCCTTTCTGAATGATGATAACCATTGCAAAGTTAGTTATAATAATGAAAAGCGGACAACAGGAAGGAATGGTTAATAAGACCGTGGGGTATGCTCTGCATTGTACCTTACATCGGCATGGGTGGAGAGGTTATAAAGGCGTGAAAAATGCATCTATTATAATATGATCTCAACCAGAGCAGAAATTTTCTACACTCGGGTAAGATTAGAAAGAAATCCACTCAACTTTAACTGTGCTTATTTTGAGGGACTGAGGATTGGGGTGATTTTCTTTCTCCTAGTTTGTTTTCCGAACACTTGCTAAAGAGCACAGATCATTCTTACAAGCAGCGGTACAAGGAAATATATACTTTTTAAAGATGGAAAGCAAAATCAGTTTTGCTGATTTGATAATAATGACGGTTATTCGAACCCGCCCATTACATGCAGCACTGTGGGCCCCCAGCAGGAAGGAAAGCCTGATTTGGTGGGATGAAGCCGCTGATCTCCTTCCTGTGGCACCTGTCCGAGGTATCTCCCCACAGTTTTTTTCCCCACGTTCTCAGAACCAGTACCAAATGCATCTCTCTATTCCCCAGCTGGGGGAGAAGACTCTGGATCAGCTCTTCAACAACCTTTCAGTTACCTTCGATATGTTTCCCTCCGATGATAGAGACAACATTTATCTAGAGGCTACAATGTGCTAGTTAACTTCCGATCAACCTGCGAAATGGGTACTTTTTTTAAATCAACTTTATTCGGACTGTGAATTACGCAATAAAAATGCACTTGTTCTAAGAATACAGTTGGAGGAGTTTGACAAATGTACGCACCGGTGAAACCCACCAACACAATGAAGCTCTAGAACATTTCCATGACCCCAGTAGAAGCCTTTGTGCCCCCCCAGTCATACCATACCCTGCCACCACCCGTATCAAAATAATCACTGTTCAGATTTCTTTCACCAAAGGTTCATTTTGCTTATTTTTTGAATTTTCTATAAATAGAGTCCTGCAGTGTGTACTCTTTTGAGTATGGCTTCTTTTGCTCGCTGCAATGCTTTTGAGATTCATCTGGATTGCTGCCTACATCACCAGTTTATTCCTTTTTATTGCTGGGATGTATCCGTGGTGTGGTGGTACCAGTTTATCCATTCACCTTCAATGGATGTTTGGGTTGTTCCCAGGGTTTGGCTATTCTGAAGAAAGCTGCTGTAAAAAGTTAGAAATCGAACTGCTAGGTCCTATAATAGGTATCTGTTTAATCTTATGAAAAGAAGCGGCCAAATTGTTTTTCTAGGTGGTTGTACCATAATACGTCGCCCATTGTTACGTGCCACTTTCCATTGCTTCCTGCTCCGGCCAACGTGGGTGTCATTAGCCTTTTTGATTTAAGCCGTTTTCATGTGTGTGTAGTGGTATGTCATTGTAGTCTGAATTTGCAGTCCTCTGATGATGAGTCACATCGAGCACCTTTTCATGGACTTGCTGGCCATTTGCAGAACTTCGGTGAAAAGTCCAGCTCTTTGGCTGATTTTTTATTTTTTTTTTAAAGATTTTATTTATTTATTTGACAGAGATAGAGACAGCCAGCGAGAGAGGGAACACAAGCAAGGGGGAGTGGGAGAGGAAGAAGCAGGCTCATAGCAGAGGAGCCTGACGTGGCTCGATCCCATAACGCCGGGATCACGCCCTGAGCCGAAGGCAGACGCTTAACCGCTGTGCCACCCAGGTACCCCTGGCTGATTTTTTAATTGGGCCATCTGTGTTGTTATTATTGAGTTGAAAGAACTCTTTATATATTCTGGTGACAAATCCTATGTCAAACACATGTGTCATGAGTACTTTCTTCCAGTCTGACTGCCTTTTCATCTTCTTCACAGTCTCTTTTGTCAGTGTTTTTATTTGTTTTTATTGGTTTGTTTTTTAAGGAAGCTCATATTTTTTATTATGATTATTAACCAGCTCCTGCACATTTTTTGTTTTGAGAAACAAGTATATGGAATCCCCATTTTACAGATAAGAAAAGTGAGGCCAACTCAGAGAGGGCGAATGCCTTTCCAAACCCAAACATGTTTCTCTGGCAGGATGGCAGGACCAGGATTCAATCCCACAGCTCCAAAGTCCCGCGCTCTGTCCAGCTGCAGGTTCAAATTCCAACCAAACCTAGAAAATCAAAGGCAGTTGCACAAGGTAGTTTGTAGTAAACCTACTGAACGTGAACAAAGAGTGCCTGGGCCTCAGGTCAGGAATAAGGAGCCCAACCAAGGCCTCCTATACTTTGGGATACATTCTACGCGGAGAAATTGAGCTATTAAAAGAAGGGCGGGCCCTCCCCTCATGAAAGAAATAAAAATGTGATCACTCGCTGCACTGTAATCTCTGATGAGAACATTTAATCAATTAGCATTGCTGTTGTCAAAACTTGCTTCCCACCGAGCGAGCTGCGAAGCCGCTGGCGACACATCCTGGTGGGGCCTGGGCCTCCTTGCTCCAGGGCTGGGATCCGCCCCGGCAAGAAACGTCCTGTTTTCTCTCCCAGACGACGTTCCTACAGCCCCAGATGTAAAAGGCCTCTTATCTGGAGTTATTTATCTCTATGCTAATAAAATGTCAATCCCCAGGGGAAAAGTTAAAAAGAGCCCTGCTGTCTTCTCTGCTCCAGAGGGGACGGGCTCAGCGTTTACTGTGCTGTGGGCCCGGGCTGATATTTCGGGGCTCCCTGTGGGAATGAGCCTCTGCAGTGGGCAAGGGTTCTCTGGGTTTCACGGGTGAGCAAGTGGGAAGGAGACAAGAATCAGTAGTTACCCAGGGCTTCAAGCCCCAAACCCTCATAGCAGCCGGGCACAGTGTCAGCATGGCCATTTTATTGATGAAGCAACTGAGGCCACAAGAACAATCTCTTTTTAAAAAAAGAATTATCTCTTATGTCAACAACGGCTGACATTTGTGAACCATTCTGTGCTAAGAGCTTTATGGTGTCCCATTCACACCTCATCACAGGCCCACGAAGTAAATAGTGTTATTGTCCACATTTCACAGGTGAAAAAAGCCAAGGCTCAGAGTAGGTGACGCTGTTCACTTACTCTCGGCAACCTTTCCTCTTAAAAAGTCTGAGCAGGGCCATCTGAGACATGTCACATTTAATGCCCCTTGCTTTGTGATTCAAGAAAAAAAAAATTAGCGGGAAGGTGGGTGGGGGATGGGGTAATTGGTGATGGGCATTAAGGAGGGCATTTGATGTAATGAGAACTGGGTGTTATTATATGCAGCTGATGAATCACTGAATTCTACCCCTGGAACTGATAATATACCACATGTGAACTAAACTGAATTTAAATAAAAAACTCAAAAAGAAAAAAAATTAGATAAAGGATTGAATCAATATATAAATTCTCCATCACAGATAAATAGGAAAGATAAGGTACTTCAGCAACACACATGGTCATCACGGCCATTTGAGACTAACGCGAACATCATCAGGGACAGTCAGCCATCATACTCCAGAATGTCATACCCCCATATGACAGCAGGGAATCCAAGCTGGTAAAAATGTAATCATTGGAATTCATCCTCATAATAGCAAATTAGAGATAATAAAAAGAATACCTGGAATCAAACCAGTAACAACAATATAGAAATCATTATAAGAAATGAAATAATAAACAGTAATAAACAAAACTAATAAATGGTAATGATGAAAAATAAAACAATAATCTAAAACAAACTAAGATCAGCAATAGGACTGATAATAGCAGCTAATTCTGTGCCAGCCACTCTCCTAAGCACTTTACGTGCATTTGTTCGTTTAATTCTTTAAACGGTTCTGTGAGGTCGGAAGCATTACAGAGCCCCATTTTACAGATGGGAAAACTGAGGCATCAAGAAATCCAAGGCTTGTTTTTCATCAGGCCAAACCCAAAAAGGCCCCATTTCTCAAGCCAGGCAAAGTCTGGGAAAGGCAAGACAGAGATTGAATCCCTGCAGCTAGGCAAGAGACCTTAATTTGGGGATCCTCTAGAAATGACTAGAAAACACAGAGGAGGAGCCAGCAGATGCCTACAGTGGGCTTTTAAATGTTAAGAGCAGAGAGTCCAGGCCCAGCCCAGGGGGACTTACACACTGAGGGACTGACCAGTTGCTCCTGCCAGGCCCTGGACAAGCCTGGGGGGATTGGAGGCAAATGTTGGGGGGCTCCTTCTTGTTCTGGAGGAGCCTGCAGCCTCCCGTGACAGACCAGGCAGAGACAATGAGGCTGTGGCAAGCAGCAGGGATGGAAAGAGAGATCCAAGCAGGGCAGGAAAGGAAAGTGAGCACCATATCCTGGCCAGGACACCTTGGGAGCGCACAGGGTCTGACCTCAGACCATTCATTTTAACAATAAGCTCAGTTTCCTAAGCTGCTTCTTTCCTTAACACGGCCACCTGTCCCTTCATACTCCCACCCCCCTTGTTTCCCTGCTGATCCCCCTCCACCTCTGCTCCCTTATCGTCCACGTGCCCACCCCACATGCCCGCCTCTACCCCCCTCCACTGCTTACAAACTGCTGGCCAGGTTCCTTGTCTCTCCATTCCCTCAGTCAGTAAAGGCTTTTGGACACCTGCTCTGTTCCAGATCCTGACCCGATGATGGCTAGAGTCCCCTCTGCCGGAATTCTACAGGAGGGGGAGGCAACGGTCCTGAAGGTCCTGCCTGAGTCTCTGCCAGGCAGCAGCTTGCTGGGGGCAGGAGGACTCCCATTCCCCCACCACCCTCCATTCCCCCCACCCCCCATCACTGCTCCTGGTTCAATGTCATCTTCATCACTTTATAAAACCACATGGCTTGTGCTGAGCTGCACGCTGGCTGTTCCCCTCCAATGCAACGTAGGAATATTAATTGACTTGGAGTTAAAATATCCCAATACATACAGAAGACCTGTGGAGAAATATAGCTACTGTGGAGGTCACATCGTAAGGGCACTTAACTTACTCAAATCCCATTTCACCAGGAGGGATTTAAACAGGGTGGGGTGCCTCTGAGCATCTTGCCCTGAGGAGCAAGATTCTAGTGTTTGGAGATATAAAATATACACATAACCTGTCCTCTAAATACCAAGCAAGTGTTTCATCGGGTGTCCAAAGCTACAGAACCCGTCCAACGCTACTCATGACTGTTGTCATAATGCTTGTGTGTGTTTACTACTCTACGGTGTTATACACACATAACCACATATGCAGGGCTTATGAATGACTTAAGGGATTGCCCAGAGTAATTTGGGCTACAGATGGTCGTCTTTCTCTGTTCAATGCAGGATGGAACGCACGCGTACTCTCCACGTACACACATGTACACACATATCGAGTTTCGACTTTGCAATGGGCATTTGCAGTTGAGGTATGCTGAGGCCCTTAATTACTTCACAAACTGTACAACAAATAAGAAGCAATATAACAACCACCTATAAACCCAGCAACGCCCTCAAACCAATCTGTGGCTAATGAATTAAAGATTAAGGCTTACCCCAAGCACAGGTTGCTGGGGCTTAAGTAAATCAAAAAGGAAATAAGATCATTGCCATTCTTCCCATTAGAGGAAGGGCTGATTATCTCTTTAAAGTATTCCTCAGACCCTAATGAGGTCATCGGGTCACTTCCCTGGGCCCGGGACGCCGCCCGCAGTGTATGGATGAGGAAACTGAGTCACAGAGAGAGAATGCCATAGCAAGAAGTTAGCAGCTCTCACCTTTGCAGAGGTCCCAGATCTTGGGCCAAATTGAGGTGAGAAAGTAGGAGAGGAATGCCTCAGAAGCTTTCAGAACTGCTGAGAAGGATTTGAGAACCAGGGCAAAACAAGACGAGTGTCCATGGGAACCCAGCTAGAGTGACTTCTCAGCACTGGGAAACTGCGTCAGAAAGAAAAAGAAGCTGGTCTCAATCTGTATTTCTTCCCCAAGCATGAAACTCATGATTTCCATCCAGTTCTTTTTGCCTCTGAAAGAAACAAGAAAAAGATGTTGCCGGGTAGCTCTTCCGACAGTGAGAAAAGAAAGAAAAGAGGGAAGAAGAAAATCGTTTGGGGAGTCCGAAACAGAAAGGGTCTCCTTCCCCTTTATCGATAATTTTGAAAGGGTCGCTGTAAGACACTGACTAATGACACGTGACCTTTGGATTCTCCACGAGGCAGCAGGCGTGGGCCCCAGGCCCAGCGGGGACCCCTCCGCCAGTTAGGGGTCACTCTCTCCATTCAATGCTTTATTAGCTCCCTCCAGTCTCAGGGCGAAGTCCCGCTGCTTGCAGACTTTTACAGCTTTGATTGCAGAAAGCTATTCAGGGCAGGGGAGAGGATCTGTTTGTTTTCAGGAGGAAACCTCTGTGAGTTTGCCCCCTCCCCCCTGTGTTTCCAGAGTCGCTGGAGAGATAAAAGCCATACCTCCTTTTGACCTTCATTGGACAGTAGAAGCCCCCACTCAGCATGGAGTAATAAAGGCATATCAAGCTGCATAAATTATCCCGTGATTGACGCGCTTTCTTCCAGCTCCAGCTGAAAGGGGAAAGTGGGTGTGTGGGGGGGGTTGGGGGATGGTGAAGGGTTCGGTGGATTTAGTCAAGCACCTACTATGCACAAAAGTGCTGCTGGGAACTTCTGCGGCTTGCATTTCCTTCTCCCCGAGCTACCCCGGGAGGTAAATGCTATTGATCCCCTGCAGGGACCTGCAGGAGGAGACAGGTCAGAAAAGTTAAGCGATTTTCCCCAAAACCCACAGGAAGCTAGGGGCAGGCACAACCTTTGGCTGCAAGAATATTTTGACAAAGGCTGAAAAGGCAGCTTTTGAAAATCACCAAGTTACCAACCAGCTTCTCCCAGTGCCTGAGCCTGACTGTGACCCCTGAGTGACAAAGTAGGACGGGGCTGGCAGAAGGCCGCCCTTCCGCTCTCCGTGTTTTCAGCCGTATGTGTTCAAAGGTTGAGATGGACCCACAGTGTCTAGGCATGAAGGCCTGCCATCATGAGTATTGCGTGCTGGGAGGGAGACAGTAAAGAAGCAAGCTAGGAACATAATTTGGGGGGTGATGGTAAGAGCTTTAAGGAAAAGAAGACAGAACAGCAGGATAAACATTGTCTGGGTAGAGGGAAAAGGCACACCTTTAGAAAGAAGTCAGGGAACCCTCTCCTCCTAGGAGATGACAGTTGTCCTGAATGCTGAGAAGGAGGGGAATATGGAGGGGAACATACCCAGGGAAAGGAGGGACCGGGTGCTGGGCACGTTGATTTTATTTTTGCTGCAATGCAAAGTGACCAGAAAGTTTGCAATGCCGTGAAGCAAGAAGCAAGACGGGGATCAGGGAGAGCCGGAACCGTCTCTGGCTCCTGATTTACCAGTGTTCTGACCTGTTGGGCTTGGCAGAAGTTTCCATGCTCAGATATTCTGTCCTTAACTGGTATAGCAGGGGCCAGTTTAAGGAATTGCCGCTTGCTGTTAAATTTATCCCCCCCCCAAAAAAAAAAAAAACCATTTTCCACACCTGGGGATCAAAACCTCTAATGACTTGGGAGTCCCTGGGAAGCGTGCACCTGCAGCAGTGCCCGGGAGCTGAGGCAAGCCCGAGAGCGGCGCTCTGTCCATCGGGGCAGCTGCTACTTAACTCCAGTCTTTCCAGCATGGGAGGTGGAGAGGCCCAGAATTGCCAGACCTTCTGATTTCGTAAGAGAAGCCAGAAATCCAGATGTGTGCAAAAACCTTTGGTTTTTAAATGTCAACATCAAATCCAAATTAAAATAACATTTTCTGAGCTCTCTCCATGAGCCCTGAGGCTAAAGAGTTGCACAAAACCAGACCTCAGCCTCCTGGAGCCTCCAGGCCAGAGCCTCGCCACCTCTTGGAGATCCAAAGCAGAGAAGTAAAGATAAAAGATGCCCAAGAAACAGCTGGGGCCCACTGTAGAGTTCTAAACCTATTCTGGGTGCTGGGCGCCTCTGTCTGCTGTTGAAACCTATGGACTCCTTCTAGGAATAGTGTTTTTAAATGTGTGAAATCGAATAACCAAGGCGCCCAATTATATTTAAATACAGTTGTCAAAATGTTTCACGTGTGTTAATTCAGATGCTACTTTGCTAATGTATCAGTAACAAAATCTGGGACTGGGCCAACGACTTTCATAATTCTAAAGCAGTGATGAATAGAAAGGAAGTTTCAAGATATCTGTAATAATCGTAATGTGACTTGAAAACACGTGGTGTTGGGGCCGCTGGGTGGCTCAGTCAGTTAAGCCGCTGCCTTGTCATGAGCCCAGGGCCCTGGGATCAAGACCCACATCGGGCTCCCTGCTCCACCGGACAGTCTGCTTCTCCCTCTGCCTCCCCCCCCCACCCTCATGCTCATGTGCTCTCTCTCTCTCAAATAAATAAATAAACTCTTTTTTTAAAAAAGGTAAAGAAAACACGTGGTGTGTACCAGTGACAAAATCCCAGCTACCGATAACGTTGCTCTGGGCTGTTGCCTACACTTATAATGAAAGGAAGTAATACATCTCAGTGAGAGGACAGCAAATAGAAAGATGAAACGTCTTCAAAGACATTCTCCCCTCCTTGCCACCGAAGTGGTCCATGGACCCCAGTTTAAGAACTTTTACACTCCGTGGGATTTCTTTAACAAGTGGATTGGCAGAGAGAAAGCTTCCCCACTCTCACCTCCCTATCTCAGTAAATGGTAGCTCCCCAGTCCCCCCAGCTGCCCCAGGAGCCTTCTGGAGATTTCCTCTCCCTCCAGGAAGAATGCTCAAACCTGTTGCTGTCTTGCCCCTACTTAAAAGCCTCTATGGCCTCCCACCACCTTCAGGAGGAAACCCTAATTCTAAGCATGGCCTTCAAGTCCTTGAAGCGTTTGGTCCTCTCCACTGGGCCTGCCGCACTTGCCATCACTCTGTCCCCTGCTCCCTCCAGTCTGGCTGCCCAGCACAGTCTCCCTGAACTTCCTGCTGAGTCCTCCTTGTGAGGATGTAGGCTGGTAGGGAGTGCCAGCTTGGGGCCAGCCACCTTCCGGTCCCAAATCTGCAACTTATTAGCCATGAGATGGTGGGCCGGCCACTTAACTTTTCAGCCTCAATTTCCCCCAACCCCCACTTCCCACGGTTGCAAGGATTCCATGAAGCAACATTTTAAAATTGGGGGCACATTTGAAACCCTCGGGGTATAGAAGCTGCCCTCACTGGGGCTGTTAACATAACAGGGCTACGCCTCTGCTTGCCACTAAAGCACGTCAGCTCTTACTCATTCCTCAAGGCCCAACTGACACCCCTCTCGGCTCACTGTATTCAGATCTCTCCTCGTTGTCATCGTATCAGACCAGCCCATCCTCCTGCGCAGTTAGCCAGTTTCTAAACACACCATCCACCTCTCTGCTGCCTTCCCCTGCTTTATTTTTCTTCTTTGCATTGAGTGTGGTATACATTTACTTGTTTTTTTATGGTCTCTTCCGGCCACACCCAAAAGGATATATTCTCAGAGACAGTAAGGATTTTCTTTTGTTCACCGCTGTATTCCCTGTGTCTGAAGTCGGCCCCAGAGCCACAGCAGGCTCTGTAAACATTTGTGGAATGAATGAATGAATGAATGAATGAAACGCCTTTGCAAATATTTTTCTTAGAAAGCTTCCGCGAGATACCACAGCCCAGCGTCTGACATGTAAATGTTCATTTCTCATCGTTTCTCCTACTTTCTCTCCATCTTGGTCCACTCATCTGTAATACGGGAATACTCAGGATATTGCTACCATGACAACGACTACTACTACTATTACTACTACTAATAATAATAGCACCAGGCCTGCTTGCCTCGTGGAGCTCTTGTGATGACCAAAACCGGACAGCATTTTGGAAGCTGTAAATCATAGGGACATGAGCGACTATTGCTTTATAAGAACAGAGGCAAGTCCCCTCCTCCTCTCTGAGCCTCCATTTCCTTATCTATAAAATGGAGCCAGCCACCTCCACATTCCTGCCCAGTTGAGTTACTGCGAGGCATGGATAAGTTGCTTAAATGCTTTGTAAAGTACAAAGTACTATGTAGAAATAAAGAGAATTGTTTAGAGGCAGTGTGGGAGCAGTGGAAAAGCCCAGAGCTTGGAATCTCAAATACGTAGGTTCAAATCCCTCCTCTGCCACTTTCTAGCCCAGAAAGGATCTCGGGAGGTTGGTCTTGCCATCTGTAAAATGTGGCTATTGCCCATGCCCCACGACACCCGTTTCCGTCTTAGCGACTATGCAGCCTGGATCAGAGCTCATTCCTGCTCACGGGCGTACGGGCAGCTCTCCAAGGGCCTTCTCCTCCCCAGGCCAACAGACTTCTGTTTCCTCTTCAGTTGAATGGCGATAATTATACCAGCTCCTCTGGGATGCCATGTCTTTTAATTAATATTTATAAAGCACTTGGAGATCCTCACCTAAAGGGGTGGGTAACGTGCTGTGATTCCAAGACTACTGCTGGCTTCTCTGGGTGGAGTGCTCCAAATGGTCCCAGGGTCTAAATCAGGGCCTCACTTTTGGTGGTAAAGGATGTCACTTTTCTGGAAAAGCTGAGCTCCACTTTCCCAGCTTTTGAGTCTGATCGCTCAGCTCACACGAGAGGTCCGGACCCAGGTCCCTCTGGTTCTGTTGTGGAGGAAATCGTGTAGGAGAGACAGCAAGATGCAGGTCCAGATGTGCCCTCGCCTGTCTCAGCTCAGGGCCTCACTCGTGAGGCAGGCTGGGGCCTCCAAGACCGGCTGATGGTCCAGGCCAGGGAGCTGAGCTGGGAGAAGACCAGCCCAGAGGCCTGCTGACCAGCCCATGGAGCTTCAAGGCAGAGCCCCCCTGTTGCTCACAGTGGGTGGGGCCTGATGGGCAAGTGGGAAAGCCATCGCCATTCAGTCCAGTCAGGCACAGGAGGTCTCAAAGAAGCGATGTGTGGCTGAGATTACCAAAATCACTGAATGAACTCAGATTATTCCTGGAAGCAATACGTTTCCACTCACTCACATTACCATTAGGTTTTTTAGCCGAGAAGGTTAAGTGCCTCCCTATAGGGCAGAGCCAAGCTTATCTTTGCCATGAACTTGGGAGTACCCGGTAAGGGTATCTCAATGTTAGTGGTTCCCAGCACCAGCTCTATGTGGTAAATACACAGGGAGGCAGTTTGTTTGTTTAAAAGATTAGGATTTTTTTTCATATGCAAAAAGAATTAGCTCACAATCCTTCCAGGCAGATTACACCTTCAACATTAGTATAAATATAAATAATGATAATATATTCATGTAAGAAGGACATGCAGATGTTGCAGCAAGTATAAAGCAAAAAGTATGCCCCTTTTCCTCCTACACCAGAATCTAACTAAATGTAAAGTGTTAGAAGTTTCCTATATTTCCTTCCAGAAAATAAGCTTGTCTCATTCTCCACTGTCTCTTTGCCCAAGATCTGGTCCCAGCTGTCTGCTCTTACCTCCTCCCACCTTCTCTGTCACTTCCAGCTTTCCAGCTCTCTGATCCTCTGGCTATTTCTTTAATAAGCCTAGCCAGTTCTGCCTCAGGACCTCTGCACATGCTGTCCCATCTACCTGGAATACTCTTCCCACAGATGTGGCATATGATTCACTCCCTCCCTTCTTTCAGGTTCCTGCTCACAGGACACCTCATCAGAGAGGCCCCCGCGGCCACCCTGGCTAGAGTCACCCCCTACCCTATCTTCACATTCCTCCTACTCCTCGCATTCCTCCTGTCCCTTCACATTGTCCCCACTCCTATTCCCTTACTCTGCTCTCATTTTCTTCCCAGCACTTTTCACTCTTTAGCATAATATCATAAGCATATTGTTTCTCTAATATCTGATCCCCTTCATTAGACCCTCGGCTCCGAGGACTTGGTCCACAGGACTGTCTTCTTGACTCTTAGTACCTCTTGGGTATTTCGTACCCTTCTAGGCACTCAATGAATATCTGTAAGCAAATATCTCTTTTATTTATAACAGGGATCATTAATTACTTGCAGCTCCTTACTTCTTTTTTCATGTAATCCCAGTATTTCACCGCAGAGCTGGCTCATCGTTCATTTAACACATCCCACTAATGGGCAGTTAAAATGTTTATACTCTTTGTTATTACAAACCTGCTGCTATGAATGTCCTTGGGCACATATGTCCACATTCTTCTGTCAGTCGATCCTTCGAGGCCAATAAAGACCTCACAGGGAACTGCTGGATCAAAGGACATGCGTAGTTTACATTTTGATAGATATTACCTAACTGATCTCTATTTGCACGTTCGTACTCCAGCCAGGAGAGTAAGAAAGTAACTAGTCCTCCGTACCTTTCTTAAAGCTTGACTGTTACTGAAGACAGAGGAGAAACTAATACGGAGTTTTGTTTCTCTTCACATTTGTTTAATCACGAAAGAGAATGAAACTATTCGTTCATATGTTTTATACCCTTGTCTTTCCATTTCTGTAAACTGCCAGATCACATCTTTTCCCTATTTTACTATCGGATTGTTTTTTATTTATTTCAGTCTCTTATAAAACAAGAACAAAAAAGTGTCCCTTTTGCCATGATGTTGCAAATTGTCTTTGCAGTTTTGTGGTTGGTGTTTTGATTATTTTTTTTAAGGAATTTTTCATTTGTATGTGACTAGGTTCTCGATCCTTTTTGTTATGACCTCTGGCTATATATCTTGTTTTTAAAAGGTAGCCTCAGGAAGCTCCTAAATGTAGATTCAAGAACTCTACCCATAGGACTCTGATCTAAGAGTCTCAGGGTGGGGGTGGGGGCAGGATGGTCCCTGCAGAAGTGTGGAACCAGTCACACCTACACCCCCCGTAAGCTGAGCTCCCAGACAGAGATGCGGCTTCTCCCAGTTCCCTGCAGCACATGGTGGGGCTGAAGGACCGTGCCTCTCAGAAGTAAGAACTACAGGGAAGTCAGGAGGGACTCAGCAAGGGCTTGCATCCAAGCTGGGGGTCAGGAGGGCCTGAGAGAGGGGGGAGGTGGCAGCCCAGCGCTGGGCTGGGGTTCACGGGCATTGAGTTCCCTGGGCCAAGTCTCCATGACTCATTCTAGACATACGTGCATGCCACTGTGTTTGGTCCTGCTGATGGCCCAGCCTGCTCTGATAAATGCCCACTGAGGATGGGCTCCAACAGGGTCAGCATTTAAAGGCTGCTAGGGCCATGACTGAGAGAGGTTGAGTTAGGTTAGAACTGACCCTGACCTCACTCTGCCTCAACATTGCCACCTGGGAAATGGGAAAACGTGGAGACAAATACAATTCTGGTTCTTCTTGTCTCATCCGTGAATTTGTGGGATTGGAGGTTGGGTTCTGCAGGGAGCCAAGTGTCCATCTGGTGGAGGCATCACCTGCCTGCCAGTTCAAGAGAAGGCAAGACTGAAGGATTAGGGGAAGGAAGGACCTGAGCCCTTCCGAGGGACAATGGACTGTCACCATGAAGGACAGTGTGTTAGTCCACTCGGGTTGTTATAACAAAGTACCATGGACTAGGTGGCTGGAATAACAGCTTTATTTTTTAGTTATGAAGTCTGGATCAAGATCAAGGTGCTCCGGACTCTGTCCTTGGCAAGAGCCCTCTTCCTGGTTTGCAGATGGCTGCCTTGTTGCTGGGCCCTGACATGGCTGACAGAGAAAGATCTCTCTCTCTTCCTCTTCTTACAAAGCCTCTACCTCCATCACAGGGGCCCACCCGCGTGACCTCATCTAGCCCTAATCACCTCCCAAACGCCTCATCTCCAGATGCCATCACATGGGGGGCTAGGGTTTCAACAAAGGAGTCTGGGACAAACACAAGTCAGTCCGTAACAGACATACACCCAGACTCTTCTTGAATCTGAGTGTCCCTCCTTCAGTGGAACCAGCCGAGGGAGATAAGGTGATGGGCCTGGGTGTGCAGTGAGGGGGACATTCAGGCCTGGAGAAGACTGTGGTTTGGCTTTCCATCAGACGTGGGATTGAATCCAACCCACCACCTACTTACCTGAGTGACCTTGGGCAAGTCACTTCACCACTTGGAGCCTCTGTGTCCTCAGCTGCCACGTCTCCCTCACAGCTCCTTGTGACAGTGAGGATAAGGTGGGTGCAACACAGTCCCCGAGTCCCTTCTCAGTCAAACGTTAGCTCCCCTCTGCCCAGCCCAGCTAGCTAGTAGCACCAACCGTGAGTTGGGAGAATGGAAATTCACTACAGAGGCCTTTCCGGTGATTGCATCTGTTGGATAAACTTCAGTTTCTTGATCCATTTAGTTGCATCCATGAGGCCTTACCCAACTTTTCGTCTCACTAAGTGCAGTGGGCACACCTAGACCCTGATTAGGGAGTCTGGACTGAGGTAGGGAGGGCACTGAGCGTGACATCAGAGACAGGGAGGCAGGGAGACTGGAGCTGGGGCTTGGAGACGGATGACGAGAGTCCAGGAGCAGAGGACAGTGCATTATGGGGAGAGAGGGGATTGACCATGGCAAGAGATTTGGGGAGATTTTGGGGGAATTTAGGGGGCGTCAAGAGTGCTGGAAAGCCATTGACAGGATTTGAGCAGGGGAGCGAGTAGATCAAATCTGCATTTTTAATGAATCTGTATGGCCTCCTTGTAGAGAAGAAGTCGGTTTTACTTTTGAAGTTTTTCTCCAGCACGTCCGCTTCTCCATGTGCACAGTCGGTTGCCACCCCATCCAAGCGGACCACCATCATCTCTTAGAGGCCCCCAGCCTCAACCACTTGCCTGCACTTTCTCTAAATCTACGGGTGCTTCCTGCCCTGACTCCCAATACGCATCCAATTCACATGGCAGCTGGAGTGTTCTTTTAAAAATGCAAGTCAGAGTTTCTCACTTCCTGCCTGAGACATTTCAGTCATGTCTCCAGCCCATTTAGAATAAAACCTCAGCCCCTGACCATGACCAGCAGGCCCTGGGCCATCTTCCACCACGCTCCCCCTGCTTTGTCTGCTCTGAACACTGTCTCACACTCAGTTTCTCAGCGCACCACGTCCTACCCTACCTCCCGGCCTTCTACTGTTCCCTAGATCGAGAACGATCCCCCCATTCTTCTTGCTAAAGCCCTATTCAGCTGATGTGTGACTTCCCCAGAGGTGCCCTCCCCACCACCCAGCACAATCTAATTTCTGTTCTCTGTTATTCTCTCTTAGAGGTCCCTGTTCCCTTCCTCAGGAGGCTTGGCACAGTGGAGTCTATCTATTTACTTGATGGCTAGGTTCTCCAGCAGAGAGCAAACCCCATGAGGGCAGGGAGGCCAGAAGTGCTCACTGAAGGAATGAGTCAATCAGCGTGTGCTCAAGATGGAGCCTGTTTGTGGACAGCATGTAACGTGCTATTCTCCTTGCACTGATCTGTGCGTAAAACGTATGGGTGCTGTCCTGCACACTGATGAGCCCGTCTGACCCTTACAGCAGCCCCATAAGGCAGATTCTAGTATTATTGCCATTTCAGAGAGAAGGAAACTGAGGCACAGTGAGGGAAAGTCACTTCTCCAGGGTTGCCCAGCTGGCAAGCGGTCGATGGTAGAGCAGGGACCAGACCCCGGGCTGGGTGACCGCAGAGTGTACACAGCTCCTGGACCTGTTCTTCCTACTGTTCACTGCGCATCAGAATTACCCTGTGGGCCAGGGCCAGAAGCTGGCAGGCCTTCTCAACCCCTTCCCTCCTTTCACCTTTCCAGTTCCTTCCCCACCTCAGGTCATGGCACCACATTCAGCCCTGACTGGTCACCTCCACCCCAGCTCCTCCCCAGCCCTCCCCCCCTCCCCACCCACAGGTAGGCCGTGTCCAGTTCTCCCTTCCACCAAGCTGGAATCCACACCCTTCCCTGCATCTCCTTTGTCCCTGTCTCAGCCCTGCCCCCAAGAGCTCACATCCCAGCAGCCACCTGACTGTTCCTCTCGTTTCCGTGGTGGCCCTCTCCATCCATCGTCCACACAGGGGCCAGAAAGATCTTCTAGAGACAGAGTTCTATCATTTCCTGCTCTACTGAGCCTCTTCCCCTGGCTTCCTCTTGCACTTAGGGGAAAAGCTAAAATGCCTCTTCATGATCTGTCTGGGCCCCCACGGGTACCAGATGCTGTCTTCTGCCACACTCCAGTTCCATGCGGTCCAGAAGTGGAGGCCTTCATTGTGCACTCCCAACACACCACCCTCTTCACAGCCTTCATATCTGCTTTCCTCTCTTCCTGACTTTCCTTCTTCCCAGGCTTGACATGAGGCTCCTGTCAGCCTCAACGTCCTGGAGTGAATGTTGCCTCCTTAGAAGTGCTCCCAGGCCAGCCTGTCTAGAGCAAGAGCCCCAGCACCTGTACCCCCGTCACCGTTTCTCCTCCACACTGAAGGTTTTATTCCCCAACTGGTCACACGTGGGGTCTGCGTGTGAGTGTGTGCACATGTCAGCCCCATGAGAACCTAGACCACATGGGTATTTTTGCCCACAAATCTCCAGAGCCTAAAACAGTGTCTAGGACATAGTAGGCACTCAGTAAATATTTGCTGAAGGAAGAATAAATGAATGTCTGGGATTATAGCCTCTATAACTTTGCCCCAAATATCTGGTTCAAGGAGATCAAAAATAATACAGAACAAACCAAACCAAAAAGGAAAACCCATGGGGGCAAAACCCAGAGTTTCCAACAGTAAATTCTTGACCTTTTTGTTTCTCTTTCCAAGTTTGTCTGTAAAAAGAAAAAAGGTTTTTTAAAAAAAATCCCCACCAATTACCTCTGAGATGAGACTTAATATGCCAAGTTCTTGCCTAGAGCACATTTTTACAGCTGAGTAATAAACCCCAGAAAAACATGCCTTACGATGGAAACATTGAACGTCGTCTGTTCCAACGGGGGCCACTGCGGCCGCCGAGATGGAGGAACATTCTTGTCGAGGGAAGAGAGAAAAAGGGAAGAAGAATTGGATTAGGTAAATATTTATCTAAAGAAGCAGTGTTGTTGATAATGAGGAATTTTGGCTTTCCTTCCCAAACCAGATCTTTATTTGTTTTCTCTCCGAATCACTTTTATGACACTTGGGTTTTCTCAACAAAGAAAATGCCCGGTTGCCCAAGAGTGGGAAAGAGATCGAGAGACGAGGGGGTTTTATGTGTTTGCCCCCTTCGTCAGCTGTTAGAGGGGCCCCCAAATTCACGCCAGCAACACGGGTATACCTACTGCCGTCTTGATTTCCGTTTTGCCAGGGACACTCTAGAAGGAGACTTTTTCCAAGGAAGGAAATTGTTTTGGGCTCTGAGAGAACTCGACAAACTCAGGAGACTGAAGTTTGAAACCTTCTCTACCCTCATGGCTTCTCCCCCATTAGCCTCATTTTCCCCTCCTGTAAATAGGGAGGATAAAGTTTGCGAGATGGTGGGCATGCCGCCCCCACACCTCACCCCCACGTGTGCTGCAAGCAGCCAGCAAGGCAACCGTCTCTGAAATAGGGACCCAGATTCGAACCTGACCTGACCACCCGGGAGGGATGGATGGAGGGACGCACAGAGGGATGCAAGTAAGAAGCACCTCGGTCCTTTCCTGGAGTCAGTGGGAGTCTGCGTCTGCCGGGAAATCACACCAACAGACCAAGTTCCTTCCAGCTGAATTCAACTTAGAGTTGATTTTGTTACACTTTTTTAATTGTAAAAGTAGCGGAACATTCAAGAAGATTTTGAAAACAAATTCACGGATTATCCCACGACCCCGGCACCCCCAGTTTTTCTCCCGTCTGCATATTTCCTCTCTGCCCATGTGTGGCCTGCATTTTCCCCTTGTAATGGGAAACATGCTCCATGAAAAACAGACAAGATCAGCCCCCAAACACTCTGAGCTGCTTCCCTTGATATATTTATTTTACTGTGTTTATCAACAAATCTGAGGACCTCCCCTCCCCTTGACACAGACCTTTTTTCGTTGTCTAACTGAATTTAATTTTTAATTTAAAAAATCGTATTTACTTATTTCCGTTTTAATGTGACACCAACTGGCTTTGGGGGCTGCCTTTCGCCACGGGAGTGAAGCCCTTGTCCCGACCACCTCTGCCAGTCACAAGGGCTGACATTGGCAGTGTCAGGAAAGGGCCCCGCCGGCTTCTTCTTGAGCCTCGCATGCCGCCCCCGAGCCTCGGCCGCTGCCCACGTTCTCGCGGGGCTTGGCTTCCAAGGCCTGGCATCGCCTAGCTAACCAGTAGCCAGACGCAGAGACGGACTTGGGTGGGAGCAAGGGGACAATTCCCATCACCCCTCCTCCTCTCACAGTCAGCTGGTCTCTGTCAGTCCTTTCCGTCAATGGTTTTCAAAAACTGAAGTCACTTCCCCTGATGAAGGGCTTTCTCTGTGCCAAGAGCTGTGGCACGAGCTTGTCCACCTCATTACTCCAATCCAACAACAACCACCCCATTCTACCGATGAGGAGACTGAGGTTCAGAGAGATCAAGCAACTTGCCCAAGGTCACACAGCCCCACATGTTGGTCTGAGTGACTCTGAGCCTGTCCTCTTCCTCCGGCACTGTGCACCCGTGTCCTGGGCCAGTGCTGACGAACTGAAAGGTGGGCTCTGCTTCTTCCAAGCAAAGAGCTGGCTGTGGGTTGGAGGACCCACTGTCAAAGCCAGAATGGATACTTCATTTCCATTCCTCCCCTCACACTTTAAGCCACGCCCTGGATTGCTCCATACTTCTATTTGATGCCAGTAAGGTTGGACATCCATGTGACTGTTCAGGGATCAGTTAGGAGGTCATGCAAGGAGAGAAATCTCAGCAATTAGTCTCTAGCTGGCCCACATTCTGCTCCACGGAGAATGGGGCTAATTATGAAGTCAGATGGATCCATTGTCCAGGAAAGCTTACCACACTCTCTTGGACTATTTAGGAGCTGAGCAAACATGCTGGCTGGACAGGCTGTCCTGTACTGATGACAATCTCAGATTCTCCCGAGGCCCTGAAGCACTGCCTCAGCTCCCTGCAGGGTTGGGGAAGCCCTTTAGAACAAGATGGCCCCATCCCTGGGCTTCCGGGCTTCCCTATGGGGACCTGTGAGAAAATAAATCTGCTGTTCAGTACAAAGCCGAGGAGAAAGATGGAGACAGAGAAAACACTAGAGTGAAAGAATAAGACTAAGGGGCAGAGGGAGCCGGACAGAGACTTCCAAGGGCATCCCAGGAGCATGAGCAGGTCTCCCCGCCCCAGTCTCAGCAGGCTGGGCCTTCCTGGCCCTCTTCAATGATCCAAGCTTTTGAACGCTATTGTTGTTCGTTCTAACACATCTGTTGCCAGGGGCTACAGAGGTGAAAAAGCGAATCAGTGAGGATTAGATGAAAGACTGCTAATTATCAAGCTACGTTGTGAAGTCACCAGGGATTTCATTGGCAAGGCTGGCTCCAAGGCTTGCCCTGCAAGGAAGCGTGTCTGTCCACCCACTTGGCCCTGCCCACTCGCCCAGGCCCAGAGTGGAGAGAGGCAAGGCCACACTTCTGTTCTAAGTGGCCTGCTGCCCTGGCCCAGGGCTCCAGACGCATGAAGCTGCTGAAATTGATCTTGGAGGACAGGAGGCCTTGGAGACAGTGGGTGGCCACTAAGGAAAGAGCATGAGAAACAGCAGGAGGATACCACGAGGGTAGGCCAAACTTCATCTCCTTTCTGTGCAGTCAGACCTGCGAGGCCAGCAGGGCACCCCTCCAGTGCTGGGAGGGAGTAAATAGCACGTGTACTTCTCTGCAATTCGCTTCTCTCTTCCCTCCCCACCTCTCCATTCCCAGTGCTGCACCCACCCCTCAGCAGCCTCCCCCAGCTTCCTCACTGGTTCCGGCATACCTCTCCTTACACTTGCTCCCCATTTTTCACAATGTGCTCCCTGGGAGTTTCCCAAAGGGGATACGGAATGCTATTAGTCCCCTGTTCAAAACTGTCCATGGCAGAAATGAATACAGAGCCGTGCTATCGAGGGCTGCAGAGCTGGGGAAGAGATCGGTGCTGCTACTGGAAACGTACCCTGGAACAGGGTTTTTAAAAAAATAATCTGGCAGTATCTGTTCAGATTAGAAGTACACTCACTTGGCTCCAGCAATCTCAGTTTTAGAAAATAAACCTTTAAGATAAGAGCTTGAGTCTGAACATTTGCAAGGATTTTTTTTTTCTTCAAGAATTGTTCGTGGTGGGGCGCTTGGCTGACTGAGTCAGAAGAACACGTGGCCCTTGATCTCAGGGTTGTGAGTTCGAGCCCCACATTGGGTGTAGAGATGACTAAAAGATAAAATAAAATAAAATAAAATAAAATAAAATAAATAAAATAAAATAAGTAAAAAAAAAAAAAAGAATTGCTGGTAGTAGTAACACTTTGGAGAAAATTGTCTGCCAATAAGGAAATGGTTAAATGAACTCCAATACATTCCTGCTATGGGGCATAAGAAGAATGGGTTAGATTTATAGCTACTGAAATGATCAAATGTCTATGACATGAATTAGACAAGAAAGCAAGCGATGGATGGATGCGTAGATAGATAGAGTCACACCTCCAGGAAGACACCGTCAATTTCTACCTTTACTTATCTAGGCTATTTCATATTTATATCTAATGAGAAGTATCTAAGGGTTCAGATGAAATTGTTAACCCTAGTTATACTGATGAAAAGAGAATGAAGGAGATTATTAATTACTTACATAACTGGTTTGTTTTATTAGTTAGGGTGAATATTGCTTTTGATATTCTAAAAGGAGAATTTAATAAAAAGGTGACAGAAAGAAAGGAGAGAAGAGGAAGAAAGACCTGTCATTGTCTCACCCGCAAGGTGCTGGCTCTCCACACCATCACCCTTCCACTTGACCTGTATGCACCCTGACTTCCTCTGGACTCTCTCGACCCTCAAACACACAGACTAAGTCATTTCAGTTACTACCCTTTTCACATACTGCCTCCTTTGTCAGCAGATAGCTCCCCTTCACAACCTGGCAAATCCTTCTCGGCTCAGTCCAAATGCCTCCTTCTCCAACAGCTTTCTCCTGACCCCCAAGGTTGAGGGATCAGTCCTCCTCTGGGCATCCCACCATCCCACACGTCCCCTGTCCCTTTGGGTCCACATTCCATTATATCCCATCTTAGGGATACGTGTTCCATCTAAAGAGAACACACCTAGGGCCTCTCACCTGTAGACTGACGCAGAGAAGCCAGAATTCCAGACGTCTATGGAACGTTTCCTGGTTTGTAAACGTTGGCCACTTACTCAGATGTGTAATATACTGTATGCAGGTGACACCATGAGCATGAAGGGAAAGAGTTCTGCCAGCCGATGCTGGTGCTGGGGCGGTCCTTTGACATGGGTGGGGGTGCTGGGTACTTCATTAGCTGTCTGCCCAGAGAGTGGGGGACCCCAGAGGGCGGATGGGTGAGTAGCACATGTTTTTCCCCCCAAGGAAAAGCTGCCTGAGGGCAAAGGGGAGAAATGAAGGGAGGAAGGGAGTGGAATAGGGAGCGACAATGAAAGAAAGGGGCAAAGGACAGACCAGGCACAGAGTTTAATTATTTTTGAAAAGGACAAGTGAAAACATTTTCTGTCCTGTTTGCAATTTACCGGTGACTTAATGTTGCCTGCAGAGTGTAGTGACGTTCTATGAAGGTTCTGAAAGTGTCCTCTAGGGAAATGACAGTCTGCATAGCAGGCACTGAAGCTGAGCTCCTTAAACAGGGTAAGTGATTTCCAAACAGAACTCCAGCTTTCAGAGAATTCTTCCCCTCTTTTACAATAACTATGAAAGCCTGGTCAGGGGAAACAAGCTAGTGTTTTGAACAAATTCTCCTATCTATTGTTTACTAATGCTGCAAACAACCCCATACATTCAGTGTGGTGTGGTCCGCCTCCTATCTCTGTAGTGATTCTTCCCCGCAACCTTAGGAGATCAGAATGATCACAACCCCCATAGCTTCACAGATAAGGAATCCAAGGTCCAGAGAGGGTAAGTAACTCGCCCAAGGCCATCCAGCTAGGAAGAGGTGGAGCGGCATTCCAACCAGACTTCACGCTGTTGGAAAGGCAGTGTTCCCCCCTGTAAATCAGCGTTAACGCCAATTTCAGGCATCCACCTGCATGATTGTTCCCTTGTCGAAGAGCAATCATTATGATCCTTGGCCTTATCCCAGCACCAACCATGGTATTCTTTAATTAATGTTTAACTTTAAACAAACTTGTTTTAAAAACAAAACAAAACAAAAGGATTTCTAAAGGGAAATTTATGTCACAGTATCAGCCATCAACCATAGAGGGGTTAACTCTGAAAATAAGTAGCGTGGAGGCAACATGATGTTGGTGTCTTCCAGCAAGATGCTCTTGCCTCCTGAAGATCGCAGCCTGGTCCCTTGTCCACGGGACGTCAGCAGTCACTGCCGAGGTCTTAAAAGTTGTACCAAGACAGTCTCTCCTGAGTACGATGGGAGGATTAACAGTTCCCTGAAAATGGAATGACTTTCTTGTCATGTGCCTAGATGTTCCTTCACGTGGGGAGCAGGAACTCTCAACTCTTTTCTCTCAGAGGGGAGGTGCCACCAGTCGGGCCAAGCCTCCCTGTGCTGCCCCACGGCCCTGAGGATTCTTAGCAAGCATCATTTTCATAAGTCCCTTTGCAGTGGTCCGAGGCAGCATTAGAATGAACTGTATCATTAACAATTATCCTCCAGGTTACCTCCTGGGCCTCTCCTGCTGAGTCAGGCCCTCTCCTCTCCCACGCAGGTGACCCGCACAGGGGGACATGCTGGCCTGACTGCTCTTTACATTTTATATCCAGGAGCCCATTTAATCCTCCTGACTCCCTGAGATAAGGCTCATTAGCCCCAGTTTTCAGGCAGTGAGAAGGAAGCTCAGCTCAGAGAAGTGGGAGAGCTTGTCCCAGGACACGCAATGGGTAGAGGATAAAATTGGGGCTCCAACCAGTGCCCCCGCCCCGCACCTCCTGGTGATCTTTCCCCACTATGTCTCCACTTCCCTGGACAATTCAGTCAGTCTGGGGGTAGACAGAACTAGGAGAAGGCTGAACTTTTCACTCACTGGCTCCCTTATCACAAAGCCACAGAACCAGGAGGGGCAGGAAATGCAACTGTACCCCCTCATTTTGCCTGTGAGGAAAACATGGAACCCTGAGAGGAGACTGAACTGCTTAGTCACCCAGCAAGTGAGGGACCCAAGGGGATCAGAACCTTTGCTTCAGGGGCCTGTCCCTTCACTCTCCTGCCCTCCTCACAGAGACTGGAAGCCCATTTGCAAAGAGCCCTGAGTCAGGGAAAGGTGAAAAAGAGGAAAAGTGCCAATTTTATCAAGTTACAGGACACACAGGCTATTAAAGCTATGAGCAGATGGAGCCCTAACTATATTTAAAGTTTGTGGATCTAATAAAATTATTTTTCCTATTTAAACGGTGGTGACCGTTCTTTCCTAGGTTTGAAGGGAGGTAGAGGATAGGGAGAGAATGACCTCTTTGTAAAGAACATAATTTAAAAAGAGAAATTCTATTTATCTAGAGTTTTCCATGTCTGAGAATCAGATTCCCCCACCAGTAAAATGAGGATAATAATACCAGGGACTAGAGAGAGTTCTAGTGAAGATTCAATGAGTTAGTGCAGGTCTCACGCTGAGTGCAGGGTCTGGCCCATACCAAGAGTCCAATAAGCATCAACTGCTATTATTAGAGGGAAGAGAAACTCAATTTTCTAAATACATTTAGGTCTTTTTTTTTTTTCCTATTGTGTAAGCACAGCCTTGTTTTATAAAATCTGGGAAAGGCAACAAAATCACGCTATTACTAAAGGGAGCAGATGAAGTTAACAGTGTGATGCTGAGTGCCTCCCTGTGACAAGCCAGGGACAAGAGAGATGCAATCCGGGGAAAATTAAGAGAAACCAGTTTGGGGTTTGGGGTCAGACTCACCTGGGGTCCACTGCTGACTGGTTCACTTAGTTGCTACATGAACTTGTGCGGGGAGGACAACCTCCTTAACTCTTTCTCCAGCTGTGAAATGGGGAGCTATGGATGGGGGAGTGTGAAAGTCAATTCAAAGTCTGGTGAGTTAGGGGTCTGGGGTAGAATGAGCCCTATTTTTCTTTGTGGACAATCAAAAACTCTTGTCCCCTCTCACGTAAGTCTGACATTCGCTCCAACTGTCAAGACTCAGAGACCACTCCTTACAACTCAAGGTTCACTCCAAGTCACTGGGAAAGGCGACCTTCCGAGTCCTGTGAGCGGCCCCCATGTTCTCTGCCATGACTTTGATTCCTGGATTTATTTAGTCAACTGGTATTTATTGAGATCTTCGCTGTGCTAGGGGCTCTTCTGAGCTCTGGACACAGTTCGTATCACAGGCACTTTGAAATCTGACCTCCGTGGATCCAGGCCTGGGAGGCTGGTGTCCGCATCCAAGGGTCCCCGAGGCTGGAGCGCGTGGCTCTGGGGCCCAATGCGCTCTTCTCCAGCCCGACCTTGGGCAAGAGGCCGTGCCTCTCTGAATTGCAGCTCTGCCTTCAGTGAAATGGGGCGAGGGACTACAGGCGGCAGAGGCTGAGACGGACTCGGGGAGAGCAGGGAATCTCTGCGCCCGGTGCAATCCTGAAGAGCAAGCCAAGTCTTGGACTTGAAAGCGCTTTGCCACACCTCCAGCTCCGGTGGCGCGCAGTTTCTGTTACCCCCGCAAGGGTCCTTCTGCCTATGGCAACCGGCAGCCCCCTCCCGAGAGGGACACAAGCCTGGGGCCCAGCTCCAGTGTCCCAACCCCTCCCCTAGAAATGACTAACAAAATTCGGAATAATTGCTTCTAGTTGTCCTCATCCTACAGGTAAAGCGAATCTTGCATACTCCCCACCAGGCAACTAGGGGTGGGGCAGTTGAAAGAGGTTCTGTCTTCCTTAATTAAAAAATATAAGTATGTCCATTAAACAACTCCCCACATTTCCTTTTCCCCTCATGCCCAGTTGGCTGAGGTTTGAAGCTGAAACAATTCTGGAAGCCATCAAATAAGAGAGATCAGAGATTCCTGCCCAACCATTCCGGAACCCACAATCCAGGGTGCCCTTTCTCTGTGTCCCCTTGCTCCTTATTTAGCCCATCCCAAAGTCAAGGGGTCCCACCTGTAAAGGTGGAAGAAAGTGGAAATCGCAGATACTTCATTGCTGTGAGCAATTCCAGATGCCTTCCCTCCCACCTTTATAGCAACTTCTGCCTCAGGCAAAATACATAAATTTAAAAATCAGCAAAACCCTGGTATTTTCTAGTTGTGAGAAAGTCTTATCCAGCCTTAAGCTTCAATTTTCTCCTCCTTAGGGAGCAATCAGGGACCCTACATCATAGGGTTGCTTGAGGAATAAGAGAAAGCTGACAGTGGCAGTCACTGAACCAGGGTTCAAACCTCACCTCAGCCCAGCCCAGGATGGGTAGTTTTTCTGGTTTTACAGATGGGCAAACTGAGGAGGGTGGGTGGGCAGAGATTTGTGGAATGGCAGGACAGGATCCCCTGCGTGCCATCCTGGATGGCTAGACTGATTCCATAGGACTGCAGGCACCCACCTTCCTGAAACCACCCTTCTCTTGCAGAATGATCAGAGCCTGGGCCCTGCTCCTGGGAACCTTCCTCTGGTTCGAGCACGGGTTGGGAAGGTGCCAGCAAGCTCTACCCAGGGACTGGGAAACAGAAATGACTCGGAGGCGAGCCTTTTCTCTAAAGTATTTCTTCTTCCCTCAATCCCTATCCCTCACTCCAAAGTTGCCAGTCTGCTTCCTTTTGAAGAGGTGGGTCATTAGTCCCATTTTACCAACTGGGGTGGAGGTGGGGGAACAAAGCTGAAAAATGTTGCAGACTTCTGCCTCCAATCCTCCCGCACGGGGTCACTGGACCCCAAATGTGCATCACCCAGGCGGATCTATTGAAAAGGAGGTAAAAATATCAACAAGGACTTAAGAAATGATAATATCCAACACTCTCTGAATGCTAGACATTTCCTTCCAAACTACAGACGAGGACACCAAGGAGATGAAGGGATTTATCTCGAGTTGCACAAGAAATACAGGGTTCAACCCTGTTTAAAGCTAGGGCAGCTCCAGGACCCAAGACAGAATTGCTACAGCCACTTGTGAGTGTGGTGCCTGCCGCAGCCATCCTCCGAGCTACTTGTTTTTCTGGTAAAGGTTCTCACCTAGTCCTCACCAGCAGCAACCCTGTGAGCTGCCCACTAGGATGCCCCTTCTTTTTTTATTTTTTATTTTAATGTTTTTTTATTATATTATGTTAGTCACCGAACAGTACATCCCCGGTTTCCGATGCAAAGTTCAATGATTCATTAGTTGCACCATGCAATGCGTGCCCTCCTTACTACCCATCACCGGTCTATCCCATTCCCCCACCCCCCTCCCCTCTGAGGCCCTCAGTTTGTTTCTCAGAGTCCATAGTCTCTCATGCTTCCTTCTGAAAGAGGTTTCTGAGGCCCAGATGGATGCCAAATGGTAAGAAGCAGGGTGTGGATTTGAATCCAGAACGAGAGAAGGAATGGAACTCGTGGCTCTTTCCCTTTTCACAACCCTCACACCTGCAGTGGGGAGAAATAACTGGAAGTCACTGGCCCGTCCCTCTCCAGGCTTGTGGGGCCGCCAAGAGGCACGGAGGCTGGCGGCCACCATTTCTTCTCGCCCTCCCCCCGCCCCAGGGCATCCTCATTGTGGGTTTCTTCCAGGGCACGGGGTCAAATTAGGCTCGCCCCAAAGCATACCTCAGGCCAGCCTCCCTCCTGGCTGCGCCTCGACGTCTTCATCCGTAAAATGGGAAACCAATGAAAGTTCAGGCTTCAGGCAGCCTGTGCAATCTGCAGAGCACTTTGGCAAAGGACCCTATACTCCCGTCCTGGCTGAGGCCCAGGTCGGGATCTCAGTGGGCGTGGGCCCTGGAAAACCGGTTAGAGCGTCCAGAACTTCTAAAGCGTGGGATTTGTCCCCCCTCCCAGACAACCTCCAGCAGCAACCCCGAATGCCAGTCTACCCCTCTTCCCGCTCTGTAACTCTGAAAGTGATCTCTTAAATGCCTGGAAATATGCCCACCCCACTGCGGTCTGATTGTCCTCATTCCTACCACGGCACAGGTAAGAAAAAAGCTCAGAGAGGAGCAGCCTTTTCCCCGAGGTCACACAGCGAAGGACTGGGAGGGTGGGGGCGTTGGGGGAGCCGCCTTGTGGAATTCCAGGCGGACATTGGCGCCCGCGTGTCTGCCCGCTTCTGATACCGGGTTCGGAAGAATAGGCCGCTAACGAGAGGCCCATTAGGAGGAATTGTCACTCCTCTGGGAGCGAGGTTGTCCCATTAGGGCGAATTGTCATTCCTCCTGGAGCGAGGTTGTCCCGGCTCCGCGCAGGCTGAGTGCCNCGGCTGGAGCCGGTCACCCGGCGCAGCCCCTTCCCCTGGAGCCCGCCTTTCATCTCCCCGCGCCTGGCGCCTGCCCGCAGCCCAGGCCCGTCTACAGCCCCCTCCTCCGCCCCTCCCCCGCCTCCTCCTAGCTGCCGGGATCCAGCGATCCATCCTGGGGGTTGCAAACGCTAGGGTCCGCGCCCGGTTCTCTACAGTTTGCAAGTAGTGTTTTTGCATTGGGACCTGTGGTGCGCCTGCGCGGCTGCTCCGTGCGGGGCCCCGGAACGTGCTAAATCCCCTGGGGTGCGCAGGACAGTGGAAGGATGAGGGTCTGTGCGGAGCGGCCCTATGGTGAGCGTGGGGATCCCGTGTCCTCCACTTCCAATCTGCGTGATTTTGGGTAGCATACTCAGTGCTTCCTAGCCTTGGGCTTTTCCCTGTAAGATGGGGAAAATAATCTCCGCCCGGAGCGGTGTGTTGGAAGAAACAAATGAGATTCTGGAGGACAGGTACTAAAGTATCTTTTAGAGTTGACGTTTCGCGCTGGGGTTCCATGTGAAACCCCACTGTTCTTCCTACAAATACTGCAGTTACATGAACGTCACCGGGAACTAACCTTTACTAAGTCTCCCCTAAGCGCCAAAGTCAGTCCTCCGCCAAGGGGTTACACCTACACCGCGCACTTTTAAGGCTTAGCGAAATTCTCAGCCCGGGAGATTTTACGAAGAACTTATTGTGAGCTCCGTGAAGGCTGTCGATGAGTCTCATTTTGGATATCTAGCAGAGAGAAAGCATTCGATAAATTGCTCCTGCTTTTGATGTAAAGTATTTTTTATTGATCCCCTACCCCTTCTAGTTACTTTATGTGGCCTCTTGAATTTAATTACTGCAAGAGCCATCCCCGGTAAGGATTATTATGTCTCATTTTAGAAATAAAAAAACAGGTTGAGAAAGGCAAAGTAACGCGACCAAGGTCCCGCGGCCAGGAAGAGGTGAATAAAATGTTCAGAAAACACAGCCAACGCAGAAGCAAATGTACCGATGGGGCTTTCCGTCAAGGGCTAGGATTCTGTTGAGGCTCGACCTTTCTTCCAGCAGAAGTGAGACCCTTTCCTGAATTTTCCCACCCCAGCAGGAAGATGGGAATGGCAAGGGTAGAGGAAAAGGTGGGCAGGCTGGTTGCCCTCTGGGCATGTCTCCTGCTCATTTTATGGCCAGAGCTTGGCATCCCGGTTTTGAACACCAGTTTGTTTGTTTGTTTTGTCCCTACTGTTCTCCTTTTTCTAACTTCTTAATTTTCTTTCTCTGTCTGGACATCAGGACCTGAAAGTAGTGAGGGGAACTTGGCTTCTCCTGTCCCAGAAGAGTTCTTTAAAATAAGAGTTCTGGTAGTATATATTTTTAAGAATTTTCCCAGGAATGAGTCCATGTGCCCCTAAACTGAAAATATTCACAGTGAGTTTTCAGGAACAATTATAAAACAGTGGCTGGGTACAGCCCAACGCAAAGCTGAACCCTTTTGTACACTTTGGCAGCTTAGGGCTAAACGAATTTCAGGTTTGCTTCCAAAATATATAGCCTGCACCTTGCTGGGGACCTCTAGAAGGCACAGGACTTAATCTGGATTTACCTGTAGTGTATTTGAGATGCATATCAAGCCAACTATCATCGAGTATGACTCAAGGGGAAAATGCATACATCTCCAGATAGTTTAATTTTTTTTAACTTTCTCTGAGCTTCCAATTTGTTGGGGGCGGGGCAGGGAGGGAAGAATGTGCTTGGTGGGAGAGAGACCCAGAGGTTTTAGAAGAGTGTGGTTAGGACTTCTTTACTTTTTAACTTTTTCAGAACCATTTCTAATCAAACTGAATTAATTGGGCAGTGCGGACTGTTTTTACCCACTAAGATTCAGATCATGCCTGTTCAGGGTATCCTCGGCCAGCACAGCTTTACTCCAGGGAGAGAGCCGTTTAGGGTGAAGGAAACAGTGCATCAGAGAGATGGGTCTGGGGGTCAAGTTTCTAAGACCCTTGAACTGGGAGGTAGCCTCCAAGCCTTGATCATTTCAGTAATTAAAAACAATGTCCCTTCCTTCCAAGGCTCTGGGAACTGTTCAGCAAGCATCTGCTGTGTGCGAGGCCAAGCTCGGAGACTTCTATTTATCTCATCATTCCGGGTTAATCGTTGAGATATAGGGAAGAGCAGCTGCAGCCTGGAAAGGGTCATTTGAAGCACTTCGTCTTGGCCTGGCGGCCTGCGGAGAGATCCAAGGCCTCTGCGCACTCCTAACTCCCTCTCCCCTGTCCCTGGGCTGGTACAGTCATCACTAAGGCTTTGAGATGTAATTACCCAGGGTATAATTTGGGGCGGGGTGGGGATATCTATGCTTTTTTTTTTTTTTAACCAGGTGCAATGAATAAAAAGGTGCTTCTTAAAAATGTACACAGGCCTGGGGTGTGCGAACTCGGAACCCAGTATTTCTGAGATTTGCAAGAGGAAGGGAAGCACTAGGTATTATCTGCGACTTTTCCTTCCTCCTCCCCCTTGAAGGCAAACACTGGCACCCAAACACATGACAAACATAGGCTCAAACAAACGCACGAACACACAATACACGTCGTCCTGAGAAAAAGGTCGGATCCGGGTGTCGCCCAGAGAGGAGATTCAAGGGAAAGAAATCACGCGGATTGCAGTTTTTCTAAGCGTGCTCTGGTTTTGTTTCGAGTGGAAGAGATGGGGACCACTGCTTTAAATTTTCCAGTCGGAACTTTGGAAGACCAGTCCCTGAGCACCTACCTCTCGGGCTCTCTCCGTCCCTCCTTCTTCTAGGGGTAATAGCTTTCGCTGTAGAGCTTTTGCCAATGGCGAAATAAATACTCTCGTAAGCTCCATGTATGTATTATTGCCTTTAGCAGGGATGCTGGCCCGTGTTTTCAGTGCTGACTCCTAAAGTTGTAAAGTTAGCCCAGTTTCCACGTACAGTAGGAGCTTCACAAATGTTTTTGCAACGTCAGTTGCAGATTTTAACGTGTTCTGGCGGTGGGGGTGGGGGAAGTGGTATGGGCGCGAGGTGCCTTTTTAAAAAGGGGTCAAAAGAGAAGAAATGGGACTCGGCGAACTTCCTCTTTAAATAATCGGCCTTAATTACGCCATGGACTTTTCAGTTTTGGCGTGATTATAACCCTTGAGGGATCGCCTAATAACAACTCTGCTGACTGCTCCTGTAATTAACTCCTAATTTATTTCAAACAGGAAAAAAAAAAAAAGGCCCCAGCCTCTTCCTGGAGAGCCAATCAGAGGCGAGCGTCTGTGGCGTCAGCGCCAGAGCCGGCGCCGATTGGCTGAACCGGGTCTCCCACTTCCCCTTGGAGGAAAGGCACGGCTCCCGGCGCGCCCCTCCCGTCTCCCCCCAAAAAAGTTTGAGTCGCCGCTGCCGGGTTGCCAGCGGAGTCGCGCGCGGGGAGCTACGTAGGGCAGAGAAGTCATGGCTTCTCCGTCCAAAGGCAATGACCTGTTTTCGTCTGATGAGGAGGGCCCGGCGATGGTGGCTGGGCCGGGCCCGGGGCCTGGGGGAGCGGAGGGGGCCGCCGAGGAGCGCCGCGTCAAGGTCTCCAGCCTGCCCTTCAGCGTGGAGGCGCTCATGTCGGACAAGAAGCCGCCCAAGGAGGCGTCCCCACTGCCAGCCGAAAGCGCCTCCGCCGGGGCCACCCTGCGGCCTCTGCTGCTGCCCGGACACGGCGCCCGAGAAGCTCACAGCCCCGGGCCGCTGGTCAAGCCCTTCGAGACCGCCTCGGTCAAGTCGGAAAACTCGGAAGACGGAGCAGCGTGGATGCAGGAACCCGGCAGATACTCGCCGCCACCAAGTGAGTGAGCGTCCGGGCCGGAGAAGGGTCAGGCGGGTCCGTGGAATTCTGGAGGGAGCTAGGGGGCCGGTATTCCAGGCTGGGGGTACGGAGACCCCTCTGCACTATACTCCCGGGAAAGCGAGCCTGGGAGTTCTTGGCCCCTTGATATCCCCAGAGTTCAGCAAGCCAGCGGGAGCCAAGACACCCTCTGGGTCAGATCTGCGCAGCGCGTGTTCGGGATCCCCTAGCTGTGCAAAGTATCCGGCACAATCGAGGATTCGCTGGGCTTTGAAGGGCGAAGCCTAGGTGGGTTTGCCAGGTCGCTCGGTTATCGGTTGCTCTAGCCCTCAGCCCCGCGCTGCAACCTTTGGCTTATTTTTGTCTCATCGTCCACCGGGTTTCTGTCTGGAGAATGAAGAAGGATCCACCTTTAATGAGCACTCGAATGTGTGCCAGGCTGGGGCGGAGGCGCCTTACCTCCTTTCAAAGTTCATAGCCCGGCGAGATGTGCCCTCGTTTTAAAGATAAGACTAGCTGAAATCTAACCCCCGGTATTGGGTAGAAATCATTATCTTCCATGGGTCGCGCGGGTGTCGAAGCCGGATCTCGGGAAGGGATGGCGGCAGAGACTGATGCCCGGACGAAAAGTCTCCCTGTCGTCCCCGCAGCCAGCACCTTCGCTGGGAGCGGGCTGGGGTCAGAAGCGCGCAGGCTCCCTTGGCTTATAGTAATAATTAACAAGCATTCCAGCAGCGTCTCAGAGTTTACAAAATGATGCTCATTAGTTCACCAGATCCTGAGATCGCTGGAACCCGGCGCGTAGGCAGAAGCACAGGAGAGGTGGTTATTTCCTATGCAGACACCCGGACTTGAAGAGGACTGAACTTGCTTGACCTAGGTCACCAACAATGGCTGAATTGGGCAAGTGGCCCTGGTGTCCAAACTCTACTCCTCTGTAGAGTGTCCTGACCACCTTTGATCCCTCTCCCCAGAGAAGACAAGCAGAGATCCCCACACCTGCACCCCGCTTCCTGCCAATGAGGCAGGATGGCAAGCAGGCCCAGGAGAATTGATTTCTCCTCCAGCTTTAGCACTCATTTTTGGGCCTGGGTCCTTATGCAATTTGGAGAAGTCATTCCCTATAGCCCCTTTCATTTCTATCTCCTGGCCTTTAAGATTTCTCTACCCCCACTGCACCTTTAGAAAAGGTGAGAAAGAAGGGTCTGTGGAGAGACTTTTTCCAAAGCTGGGAGAACCACCCACACCTTCCTTCCTTTCCTTCAGTCAGCCCTCAAGACTGAGATGCATAGTATTTTGTGAACAAAACAAGGCCCTATACCCCGGAGGCAGTGGCTGTCCCCTCCGGCAGAGCTCTCCACCCTGTTAGAAACTCTGAAAGATTCAAAGGGTGTGGAGATTAGGGAATCAAAGAATTTAAACTCAAGTTTGCACAGTGCTTTATAGCACTTTTCACCATATTATCTTATCTGATCTCTGCGGCGGCCTCCTGGTAACAGACAAGGACATCTCAGCAGAGTTTGGAGGAATCTGCACACACTGAGTTTGGGCTTGACTAACCCCCCCCCCCCCGCCCCGCCACCAAGAACAAAAACAAAAACATGTTGGCAATATTTAATGCTCACCTATCTGGTGGTAGACGGGGCTCTGGGCATTCTTAAACTTAGTACTCGGAACCACACAGCACAGTATTACCCATTTTATTGATGGTGAAATAGAGGCTCAGAAACTTTAAGGAACTTAATTTGTTAGACAAATATCGAGTGCCCATGTGTTTCTAGGCCTGGGTCAGTGCCCATCGGCACATCAAGGATTCGGGCCTTACAGGGAGTGGTGTCCAAAGGTCAGAAATCCCCACTTCCTTAGGCCTTAGGGTTGTGGGATGGCAATTCCCCACTGGCTCTGTAACCCT